>NC_067161.1:48937148-48942148 GCF_903995435.1 Acomys russatus | reverse complement strand
CTCTCATCGTCTGTGCCTGACGGCCAGCCTGCCTCTGCCTGAGTTTACACGGAGGACCCAGGGAACCTGGGACGACTGTCTAGGCAGTGGTCCATGGACTAGTCTCTGTCAGTTTGATTGATGCATAGATTGATTTAGATTACAACTTAGCCTTCTCAGGTCTCTGATCACTTGGATGGCTAAGCTAATGGTAGCTTCACAGCTAGGGAACAGGCAATAGCTCCTTACCCCAAGGTAATCCGCCATGGTAGTTCATTACTCAATTCATTAGCTAGTTAGAACTACGACTAACTGCAAGACCTCTTATTTAAAGCGGTAACCAGGGTTGCTTTGCTCACAGACCTCATGTTCATGGATAAACAGGCTTCAGATGCCTTCTCAGTTTTCTTCATGTTTAAAAAAATCAGGCCGTAGGCCTCATTCTCTGGAGATGGCTGCCTCTAGGTCCAGACACAGTCTGCCTTCTTACCAGATTTAAAAAAACAAAAACAAAGACCAAAACTAAAACACTAAACAGGTCTCAGATGTAACTTTTTCCTCTTCCTTCAGCTGAGGATCAGTGACTGCTCCCAGAGTCTCACCTGTGATTCACTCAGGGTGACTAATTGGCTAGGAAGAAAGACAAAAAGTTTACACAAGGCCTAGGGTACAGAAGGCTAAGTTATGAGGACCTAAGAAAGTATTTTAGAGCCTAAGAAGGTATGTTAAGGTTAACAGATACAGGTGAAAGCCAGGGCGGTTATAAGAAGGTGATTTAAGGCGTACAAAAAACGCTTCAGATTTCTTCCTGTTGCTGTGCAGCTATTGTATTAAGACTTTCCAGAGTTTTAATATTAATCGGTGGAGCTCTGATTTATTAACCTAACCCTGGTAGAACATTCCACAGTATGATCCAAGTTCCAATATGATCCAATAGTTCCAAGCTCAATATTTTAAATTTCCTTCAGTTTGTCTTTTAAGTATAGACTTAAAAGTTGTTTCTCGTTGTGCTAAATGTGTATACATCCAGTCTTCTGTATAAAGGGGGGGGATCCCCTCTTTCATGATGTGTAGTCACACTAAAAGTCAAAATCAAGGGAGCTTTTGTGCCTTCTACCTCACGGGAGGCTTCTGCCCTCCCTGAACTCACCTTAAAGAGTGTTCCAATCGTTTCTCAAGCCTCTGCTGTGCTGTGATGCAAACAGTCGACTGCCCTTTTCTACAATGTGTATTTCACTGCAGATTACAAACAATGTTGATGCTAACGTGTTTAGTACTTATCTTCTTTGTAAAGTTAAAAAGGATTCTTGTAAGCTACAGGAAATCCACCCGAATCCACCTCTCAGGTCAGATGCACTCCAGATAAGTGCTGTCAATCAACAGCCTAAGTTTCCCACTTGTTTGCCATTTCATAGGGTGGGAGTCCTCCCCCTTCCCATACTTTTGGGATTCCCCTCCCCCAACTACCAAAAACATGGGTCCAAAAGTCTCAATGTACACCTAAAAAGAATTATCTCCCTAACCTACTTAACTTTGTCTTCTGCGCGCGCGCGCGCGCGCGTGTGTGTGTGTGTGTGTGTGTGTGTGTGTGTGTGTGTATCCCAGTATCCTGTCAAGTCCAGGTGTTTCCTATATCCAAGATAGCGCCAAAGCAGCTCCCCACAGGTGTTCCAGTCTAACCTCGCAGACTGCTTCAGCTGAGCCCGCAGTTTCTAAGCCCCAGATGGTCTCATAGATCCTGGACAGCAAATAAAACAGCCTGCTCTCCTGGACATGGCCAGCCTTCCAGCTCTCCATCCCTGACCCCCAATATGGACCCAGTGTCAGCAGGAAGTAGCCGTAGACAGATATACCTTCCCTTATTCGTTTGTTATCAACAAAAGACTGGGGTGCTGTGCTTCAGATCTGGGGCAAGCTGCTCCAGTTTCCTCCAGCATCCCTTGGCCCCTACCCGCTGCAGAGTGTGGCTGGCGTGCCCCACCCTCTACCCGGAACTTTGCAGCCTGGGGTCTGGGTTTCCCATCAACCTTCACTATGTAATCTGAACATTTAGTCCTCTCTCTCTCTCTCTCTCTCTCTCTCTCTCTCTCTCTCTCTCTCTCTCTCAGTCTCTTTCTTTTTCTGTCATGGGTGTACCCCCTTTCTCTCCTTCCCTGTCCTATTTCTCCCCCCACTCCTCCTTTCCCACAATAAACCTCCTTATACCAGATCTGTCTGTCATGTGGCATAACATCCATCATTATAACATCAGACACTCTGGAACTGGGACTGGAGTTACAGACAACGCTAAACTGCCACTTGGGTGCTGGGAATTGAACCTGCATCCGTTGCGAGAGTAACCAGTGCTTAGCTTAACCCCTAAGCCATCTCTCCAGCCCGTGGTTTTAAAGAGGGTGCTTCTAATGTTGCTGTTTGTAAGCCAGGGTCTCGTAGAGCCCAGACTGGTCGCAAGCTCTCGGTGCAGCTGCTAATGACTGTGAAGCTCTGTTCCTCCTGCCTCCACCTCCCAAGTGCTGGGATTGCAGGTGCGTGCCTCGATGCCCAGTGTATGAAGTGCTGGGGACTGAATCAGTGCTCGGTGCGCTCTTGACAAGCACTGTACCGTTCTGGCTACGTGCCCCACCCTGGAGACTTCCTGGGAAGCCATTACAGGGGTCTGTAGACACCTTGCTCGTGGTTAAGGGAGTTCCAATGTTCATTCTCTCAGAGGTTTTTGTTTCACAAACTGAGAATTGTTTCGACGCCTTCTCAGCATCCTGTCAGATAATTACGTTTTTTCCTTTCACACGGCATGATGAGTGATGACTGTGGACTTTTTAATCACCCTTGTGTTCCTGGGATAAACCTGACTGGTCACAGTGTGTCATCACTTTCCTTAGTATCTTTGCCTGTAGGCTGACAAATAAATTTGGCCTGCAAATTTTCTTCCTCTATTTTTTTTTTTAAAGATAGGGTCTTTCCATGTAGCCCTGGCTTGCCTGGAAGTCCCTGTGTAGACCAGGCTGGCCTCAACTCGAAGAGTTCTACCCTCATCTACTTAGAGAGTTCCAGGCCAGTCAGGACCCTGTCTCAAAACAAACAAACAAACAAACAAAACAAAAACACTGGGGACTTTTGCTTCTCTTCAAGGCTTGTACATGACTAAAATGTAAATGATCCATTCTTGGACGTTTGGTAGAACTCACCTATAAAATGGTCTAAGCCATTTTAAAAAAAGATTTAAATTTACTATGAAAGTTTGTTTTGAGTCAGAGTCTCTGGCCTCAGGGTCCCAGTGTAGCAGAGGGTGACCTTGAACTTCTGAATTTACAGGCAGGAGCCTGCACGTGCCCTTTGAGAGGTGGCATTCAGGCTTTCCACTGGACAAGCTTCCATGCTAATCACTCTGACATTTTAAACAACGTCACATAAACAGGTTCTGTTTCTTCTTGGTCTCTGGTTTCGTTTGTCTTTTTTTTTTTTTTTTTTTAAATCCTCATTTCACTTAAGTTTTGAAAGGTATCGCTGTGAAGTTGATGACAGCACTTCAGGGAGCTCTTGAAGTCCTAAGTTGGATGTGAATTGTTGACATGAGTGCAACCATGTCAAGAACCACAATTCCTAACACACAGGAATTGGTAAAGCCTTCCTCCGCTCCTTGCGTGCAAAACCTAGCAACCACAGCTTCGCATTCCAGGTGAAGACCAGCTGACCCGCCCACTGAGCCACACACAATAAACCCACTAAACTTCCTGGTGGTTGCATAGGCAGCTGTCCTCCACCAGAGGGCGCACGGCCCGCCCAATGCTAGCTTTTCTGTACGCATGTCTTTAGTTTCTTCATAGCCTCCATCTGCAGTCGGTCTTCTGTCTCAGCTGTGATAGTGTTTACTTGTGCTTTCTATTTCTTATCTATCTTCCCTGATGTATGATTGTGTTTTCAAGTAATCATCTCCTGGCTTTATTGGTTCTTGGGTCGTCAGCCTGGGTAGCAAGCACCCTTACCCACTGAGCCTTCTAGAAGCCTCCCCACCCCTTTTTTTTTTTTTAGGAGAATTTCTTTTTGTTATTGTTTGTTTGGATGGTTGGGTTTTTTGTGCGGGAGAGTTGTTTGTTTTTGGAGCAGGATCTCACTATGTAGCCCTGACTTGCCTGATGCTTGCTAGGTAGACCAAGCTGGCCTTGAACTCACAGAGATCCCCTGCCTCTGCCTCCCAAGAGCTGGGATTAAAGGCGTGTGCCACCACAGCTAGCCCCTTAATTAAATCAATTAATTGTTTGGGGTTTTGTTGTTGTTTGAGACAGGTGTGTGTGTGTGTGTGTGTGTGTGTGTGTGTGTGTGTGTGTGTGTGTGTGTGTGTAGCCTTGGCTGTCCTGGAACTAACTCTGTAGACCAGGCTGGCCTCGAACTCAGAAATGACCTGCCTCTGCCTCCTGAGAGCTGGAATTAAAAACGTGTGCCACCAAGCCCATGCCCCTTTTATGTTTGTAAATGTAGTATTAGGGATTGAACCTATAGGCATGCTACACACAGGTACTACTCCAGAGCTGCACGCACTCTAGCCCTAGTCACTCTCTCTCTCTCTCTCCTCTCCTCTCCTCTCCTCCGTCCTCTCGCCCTCTCTCTCTCTCTCCTCTCTCTCTCCCCTCTCTCTCCTCTCCGCTCTCTTCCTCTCTCTCTCTCTCTCTCCTTCCTCTCTCTCCTCTCCTCTCTCCGCCAGTCCTCTCTCTCTCTCTGTCTCGCTCCGCTCTCCGCCTCCCGCCGCCGTCACTCCGGGACGTCCTCTCTCTCTCTCATTCCTCTCTCCGCGCTCTCTCGTCATACTCTCTCCTCTTCTCCCTCTCTCTCTCTCTCTCCGTCGCTCATCGCTACTCGCTCTTCTCTCTCCTCTCTTCCCGCTCCCCTCTCTCCTCTTCCTCTCTCCTCTGCCTCTCTCTCTCCCTCGGTCTCCGTCCCTCTCATCGCTCTCCCTTCTCTCTCCATCCATCTCCGCTCTACTCTCTTCTCTTCTCTCTCGCGCCTTCGCCCGCGCTTTCTCTCTC
>NC_067161.1:47941845-48033996 GCF_903995435.1 Acomys russatus | reverse complement strand
AGGAACAATGGGGACTTTCTGTCAGCGAGAAGGTCAGAGTGGTGGTGTGTCAGTTGGGGTGTCAGCCTGCCCTGCCCACTTCCTCTTGTTAACTGCCCCCTTTCCCTTCCAGCTTCAGGCACTACTACTCTACTGCTTTCTGTCGGCTGCCCAACTGACATCCTGCGGCCTCCTTCCTGTGAGAGGAGAGGGACTCCTTCAGTACCTCAGCACTCCTAGGAAGAACCTCCACTCTTCCTCCTTTGTCTAACTTTGCTTCATCTTTCTCCGCCGCCCTGTCTTTTCAAAAGCAGAGGTCAAGTTCACATAGCATCAGATCTGCTGTGCTCATAGACACAGCTGGTGGCACCTACTGCGTCCACAGTATGGTGCCGCCATCCCCACTGAAGAGTTCCAGAAAGGTCTCCGCTTTGATGCTTTTGAGATCAAGACTTACAGGGTAGCTCAGGCTGCCCTCAAACTTGTGGTCCTCCTGCCTCAGCCTCCCAAGTGCTGAGATCACAGACAGGACCCATTGGGCCTGACTCTTAAGTCTGAGAGATTTTCTTTCGCCCCACCCTAAGAACGCCTTGTACTTCATAAGCAGTCCCTCCGCATTCTCCACTTTCCCAACCTTTGGCCGTTACTAATATACACTTTCTCTTTCTGTGGATTTGCCTACTTTAGGCATGCCATAGAGCTGCGGCTGGTGGCTGTTCTCCAGTGTCTTCTGGGTTCATCAATGTAGCTGTCTGTGCCAGTGCCTCTTCTCTCTTCTGTGACTGAATAACATTCTATTTCCCTCTGTCAGCGCATAGACTTTTGCTTTGGTCTTCGTTGGGCTGTTGTGAGCAGCCCGATGAACTATATTTTTGGTGGCTAATTCCGCCTCCAGATGTTGGCTCTTCAGTGGACTGTCACTGGGCCTCTGAACTGGTCCTAGGGGATTTAAAAAAAAAAAAAAAAAAAAAAAGGCACTTGATGAAGGAGATAGCAGATGCAGATCTGTGCCCTGGTCCAGAGGTTTGTCCATCCTCAGTTTACCCATTTCCTCAATGGGTCTTCAGCTCCTTGCCTGGCTCACTCAGCCTTGTGGGAAGTCTTAAGAGGCACCGGCAGAGAGGGCAAGGCTGAGCTCTCCAGCAACATCATAGGATGCTGGATGCCAGCAGGGGTTTTTGTTCCTCCTCTTCCCTTTGATTTCTCCCTTTCTGTTTTGCTACTTCCTCATTCGCGGTTGCTATCTGCTGTGTCTCAATTCCGCTTTCCTTTCTTCTTTCCTGTCTTTAACTGGCCCGGAGCCGCCAACAGACTGCTGCGTTCAGTGCCCCAGAGGAGTGGAGGACCGCCTCTGAGTCCAGCCATGATCAGCAGCCCTGGGTGTTGCTAAAGATGCAGCATCAGCCAGAGCTGGGCATGGGGACAGGGAGTGTGGACCATGGCGATGTCATCTTGTCTGGCCTGGCTCACAGACAAGCTTGAGCCCCTTTTGCAGCCCAGGAAGGAGGCAGATCGAGGATTGCCTGGCATATGGAAGAGTGCAAGTTGCAGACCTGGGGAATACTTGGAGGCAGAGCAGCAGATCCGGTGTGTCGCTTGTGGCAATGCCATATCTTGAAGCTTCTGGAATGTGATGGCTATGTCCTTTTTTTTTTTTTTTTTTTTTTTTCTCTCCCAGCAGTCCTGCTCATAGTGTCTCTCATAGGCTTTCCTCCCTCCTCATGTAGCTCAGGATAGCTTGAACTTGCTATGTGGTTAAGGATGACTTTGAACTTGTGAGTCCCCCAGCCTCTACTTCTTCAGGGCTCTACCTCCGCCATGCCTGATGTGTGCTGTGCCCTGGATTGATCTCAGGGCTTTGTTCATGCTAGGCAAGTCATACCATAGCCCACTTGATTTTTGTTTTCTTTGCCTTGTTTTTGAGGCAGGGTTTTGAGGTTACGTAGCCCAGGCTGGCCTAATTGTCGATGACTGGAGGCTGGGATTACAGATGTAAGCCATCATAGCCAGCTCGCCCCTCACAGACGTGTGAATGTAAGCAGTACAGACCTTACTGTGAGATGTCAAAGGCTTCATTTGTTTAGTACTTTATCGCTGCAGGGAGCTTCTTTCTCATCTCATCGTCCAAACCGCCTGGGAAAGCGGATTCAGATGCTCAGATAAAGAAACTGAAAGCAGAGAGAGAGAGAGAGAGAGAGAGAGAGAGAGAGAGAGAGAGAGAGGAGAGAGAGAGAAGAGAGAGAGAGAGACGAGAGAGAGAGAGAGAGAGAGACAGAGCAGAGAGACAGAGAGAAGGAGAGACGAGGAGGGGCGGGGGCGATAGAGAGAGAGAGAGAGAGAAAGAGAGAGAGAGAGAGAAAGAGAGAGAGAGAGGCGGGCTAGAGAGAGAGAGCGAGAGAGAGAGACAGAGAGAAAGAGAGAGAGACAGAGAGAGGGAGGTGAGGGAGGAGAGATGAATGTGTATGACCAGTGAGCCGGACTCTCTGCAGAACGCTGTGTCCAATGAGACTTCGCATAGCTCTGTGCCTTACTGGACCTCTTCGAAGATATGAAAAATCAAGGCACAAGGCAAAGTATACATACATTATGCCCCAAATTTCCTCAGCCATGCCCAAACTGAGGAGGTTCATTTAAGAGCATCATGACAGCAGAACACCAAAGACAGAGCACTCCTGTCCCAGCCTGGGTCATAACCTCCAACAAGAGTGTGCTAATAGGACTGGAGAGATGGCTCACAGGTTAAGAGCACTGGCTGCTCTCCCCAAGGTCCTAAGTTAATTCCCGGCAACCACATGGTGGCTCACAACCATCTACAATGAGATCTGGTGCCCTCTTCTGGTGTGCAGGTGTTACATGTGAACACAACATTGTGTACATAATAAATAAATAAATCTTTTTTTAAAAGTGTGCTAATAGCTTGGCCTATGGTGCTGTGAGGACGAACAGGTCCTAGTAGAAGGTTAGAACTTTGCCTCTGATGGAGACAGTGGGATCCTATTCTTTCTGCAGCAGCTGGCCTGTTCACCGTGTGCACTTGTCACAGATCACTGTGCCACCACAGGCTCAGAGCAACAGGGCAAGAGCCTAGATTGAAAGGGCGACCCCAAAGAAAGTGTTCCCTTTAGTTAAGCTGATTTTCTCAGACGCTTGTCATAGCAATGGAAAAATCCTTCCATGGTAGGATTGATCCAGTAACCAAGTCATTCCCAAGAGAGGCTGATTTCTTTGCTGCCTTATTTGTCTTTTCAGTGGTAACCAACAACAACTAAGGCCCTTACAGACACGGGGTGACACAACTCACATCCTGGAGACTGAGTAAGCGGCTTTGCTCCTTGACAGACATGATTTGCCTTGAGTCACATGCATTCTTCCAGTCCATCATGTTAATCACAGTCTGTGGGTGTAAGATGCCTGGACGGGAACAGAGATTTTACAAGTGTCATCAAATTCTTGTGTGTGTGTGTGTGTGTGTGTGTGTGTGTGTGTGTGTTTGTGTGTATGTGTGAAATCAAGGGAACCATCATGGTGGAAGACAGGATCAGAGCCACCTGCACCACCTGTCAAAATGAATGATTCTTCCTGGTCTTACCATGTCCCTGGGCCAGGCTCTGAGCTACAGACTGGGTCTACAAAGATTGCTCGTCTTTAGGGACCCCAGAGTGTAGGAGGCTAAAGCCTGTAGGGTGAGTGGAGACGTACATGTGGGTGGAGAAACAGCACGGCAGTGTATTCCTATAATCTCAGCACTGAGGATGTGGAGATCTAGAGATTAGGAGTTCACAACCAACCTTGGCTACATACTGAGCTTGAGGCCAATGTGGGCTACATGCGACCAGATCTCAGAAAGAACAAAAACCTGCGTTGTGATGCCCAGCATGATGCATTTTCAGGTGAATGAAACCACATGACAAAAAGAAAGTTTCATGGTTTAAGACAGATAAAAACAAGTGTTGGAAAGGTCCTAGAGACGTCAGGACTCTCTTCCATTACTGTTGGGAAAGTAGCTTCTCAGCATGCCAAAAATACAGGCGCCATGCAATCTAGCAAGTATATGCCCAACATAGTGAAAACACAGATGCTTGTTACACAAATATCCACAGAAGCAACCTTTATAATGACCAAAAAGGAGAAACACCCAAATGCCCACCTATTGGCAAAGGGGTAAATCCAATGTGACACATCTATACCAGGGAATATTATTTGGCCGTAAAAAGCAAGAAAATGTTGATGCAAGCTACAATATAGACAAGTCTTAAGAATATCATGACATCTGGGCTGAAACGCTCCCTCCAAGAACTAAAGGCCACCTTTAAAACAAACACAACTCAATACTAAGCAGGAGAATTCCTATTTTGCGTTGTTTTGTCAGGGCTGTCCAAGAGACTCCCCAAACACTACAGGCTATTGCTATTACCTTGGTTGCCCACAAGAGATAGAAGTAGTCCCTAATGTTGAAGATGCCATGCACTGCAGACCCAGGGCCCAGACGCTTCTGATCTGAATACCTCTACCCTGGGGACCTGATTTCATGGTTAAAAAATAAATAAATAAATAAAAAGTCATGGAGGCAACAAACAACCCTACCCAGCTATTCCTCCTATAAATCTAAACAAGGGCCAGCATGGCACAGTAGCCCTAGGGGTGCAGTAGTGGCAGTAACCAACAGCTCTCTAATTGGACTTTAAGAACCACTCAATAACGGGGGGAAATCATGCCTGGTACTAGAATCCTAGCTAACTACCCAGGCCAAGTGAAGTCATGAAAAGAATCTACAGCCGTCAATTTACTCACGCAACATAACCCCTATCTACACTCTAATTCCGTCTTAACACTTACAGGTAAGCATAGTGCTCATCCTGCATGAGGGAAACTTTTCTTCGCACCAGATGGAGACCATTACAGAAAACCACAACCTGTCAAGTTGTGGAGCCCAGACCCAACAGACCCATCTGCAACACAACCCCTGCACCTAAGGCTCGGGGAACAATTCGGAAGAGCAGGCAGAAAGACTGTAAGAGACAGAGGATCAGGAAGTTTGCAGTGAGCCTGTCTCCTAGCGCGGTCAGAAACTAAAGCTCACAAAGTCTCGCCAACATGACTGCAACAGGAGTTGGACAAGAATGGCACCAGACATGCTAAAACAGAAGAGGAAAGGCCAAAGAGCCTCGGCCCTACACAAAGAGCTACAGGCAGCGGAACGAGAGTCTTCCCCAGGGAAGAGCACACGAGTAAGCTGCCCAATACCAAACAGTCAGCTCTGAAAATATACACACACCAGAAACACTACACAGACCAAGATTATATTTAGAAATGTATATGTCCATAGGTATACATATATGTGTGTAATAACAGCTAGTGAAAAAAGAGGCCATGGATTTGAAAAAGAGGACTACTTGGGAGGGCTTTGGTGGAGGAACGCAAAGGGGAAAATGACGTAATTATACTATAATCTCAGAAAATAATAAAAAGAACATTATGCTAAGTGGAAGAAGCCAGATATGACTTCATTTACGGCAAATCACTAGAACAGGAAATCTGCACATAGTGTGTGGTCACCTGAGCTTGAGGTGGTGAGGACCAAGGAGCCAACAATACACACAGATTTCTTCCAGAAGTAAAAAATATTCTAAAAGTAACCATGGTAATAAATGTGCAATCTCATGAATGGTAAAACAAACAAAAATAACATATATGACTTTGTTTGCTTCTAATGAATGTCATAGCTCAATAAAGCTGTCCAAAACAAAACAAAACAGAACAAACAACAACAAAAACAGAAAAGGGAGTAAGAGAAAGAGCAAGCCTTGGGGAAGTACAGTGCAGGGAGTAGAAACAGCACTGGGAAGAAAAGAAAATGGAAAACAAAACCACTGCAAAACTTGGGAGTCACAGGTGTTTCTCTGATAAGGAGACGGGTGAGGAAACACCTAAGAATGCATCTGGCGGCAGACAGGGCTGTTCCAGACTCCGCAGACACAGCTAAAGCATGCTATGACGTTGCACTTCCCTACCCTCAAAGCCCCAAATCCAAAATGCTCCACCCATGTGACAGCCCAAGTGGAAAATTCCACACTGACCTCATGTGATGAGTTGTGGAGAAAACAAGCAGATTAAAAATATTGTATGAGCTGGGCATTGTGGTGTAATCCCGTAATCCCAGGTACATGGGAGGGTGAGGCAGGAAAATCAAAAGCACAAGGCCTGCCAGGGCTACTCAGGGATTTTGAGGCCAGTTGGACAAGTTAGTGAGATTCAGTTTCAAAATTAAAAAATATACACAGGGCTGGGATGTAGCTCAGTGGTATACACCAAGGACGCTAGCGCTAGGATAACTAGGCCAGCATGTGTAAGGCACTGACTTTAATCTTCAGTAAAACACAGACACACACACACACACACACACACACACACACACACACACAGGAATATGCAACTCATTCTCTCACACACAAGCACTTGTTTAGACTTAAGTCCAGTACCCAAGATATCTCATTATGTATATGCAAACATTCAGAAATCTGAAATGCTTTTTGATCAGAACACTTTGGATAAGGCACACTTAACCTTACTGTGTGGCAATGAAAAAACCCCCAGACACCTTAAACAGGAGAATGCTACGGTCAATCAGCCTTAAGAGGTCAGCAGGAAAAACAGCCAGAAGCTGCCCTGCCAGGGGATGCAGCAGGAACCCAGGAACTGAGAAATAAAGTCCAGCACAGCTAGGACCTTCAGGTCCCACCGGGGATCTGAGGAGATAGCAGTTTGGTAACACCATCTCCAGTCTGAAGTTCTCAAATGCTGGCCCAAGACTTGAACCAGGGCCCATGGTGACACATTAGAAAGGTCCTTCCAGCCCATGTGAGCTGATGTACACCTGTACTCTCAGCAGCTGTGTGTGTGTGCACAAGCGCGTGCGTGTGTTTGTGCATGCGTGTGTGTGTGTGTGTGTGTGTGTGTGTGTCTGGAGAGAAAGAGAGAGAGAGAGAGAGAGAGAGAGAGAGAGAGAGAGAGAGAGAGAGAGAGAGAGAGAGAGAAACGTGTGTTCCATTTAGTCTCTTGGGACCTTCCCGTTGCTCCAGGAACAGGCAAAAGATTAAAAAAAAAAAAAAAAAAAAAAAAAAAAAAAACAAATTCTGACATCCTTCAGCAATCTCTAGAACTTCACCTCTCCTGTGCCCCCCCTACCCCCCGAAATCCCAACCCTTTCCTCATTACAAGAGTGTCCAGGAAGCCAGAAGCCCATAAGACCAGGTTAAACACACACACACACACACACAATTAAGACCAATTACCCTAGCCCTAGCAACGGGGACTCTTATGTAACAGTTTCCACCAAAACTGACGGAGAGCTTCAGCTGCAGTTTATTTGCTTCAGACCAGCAAGACCTGTGTGTGCCCTGAGGCTCCTAAGAGAGTGCTTTCAGTCATGGGACTCTGAGAGGTCTCCCCAAGATCCACGATATCCTCTCCAGAAGCTTGCTAAAAGTGCGGACACTCACCGAGTGTAATGCCAGGGAGGAAGAAGTAGGAAGATGGAGTGTTCAAGGCTAGCCAGAGCTGTGCTTACCTAGTCTCAAATGGGGAAGGGGAGCAAAGCAATGCAGCCGCTGAGGCTCCGCCCCAAGTCCTGGAATCTGAACCTGGACCTCCCGAGAAGCCCACAATACCCGTCTTACCTAGATGCTGCACCAAGACATCCCTGCACCATGAGCTCAGAAGGGCCATGGAAAGAGGTCTCAGCAGCCCCGCCCCCACCCGCCCAGTGGAAACCCCAATTAACACGCAGCAGTAGAGTCCAACTTGGCTCGAAACCAGATCCACCAAGAGCTCCAAATTCCGCTAAGAGGGTGTGTGCAGGAGGCAGGCTCTTCCCCCTGACCCTCACGGGAGCTCTATAAAGCTCACAACTCTGCACTTGCCTGGAATCTGCAGCTGCTGCTGCAGGGGTTAACCTCCTGCTCTGTCCTCTGCGCATGTGGGAGGTGGCCCTCACCATTGACTGGGTGCTGGGTGGTGGCTGCGATGGGAGCTGCAGTGGGGCTCACACTGCAGAGCCACCGCACTTATCCACACAGAGCACCAGTTTCCCGTTGGAACCAACAAAGAGCCTCAAGAGGGGGACACCATGTCCCCAGTGTGTGAATGTCCTAATGTTAGGGACAGTGGACAAAGACCCTTCCAGGCTCATTCCTTACCAGTGCAGCTCTTCTTGTTCATCCACACCTTGGGCCTGTGTCTTGTCACCCATCACCCTGCCTACAGCCGTCCATCCTGCCTTGCTCTGAACCCTGTGCCTTGTCCACCGTCAGGTTTCTGCCCCTGACGTTACCCTGTGGTCAGGAAGCCACTGCGGACAAACAGGAGCACCAGCCACCAATCATATGTCTTTCCTCAGATACTTATAGAGGTCTAATTCCAAAACATGTTCTTTCCATGACCTCCCATAGCTCCACATAATCCACTTAAAAAAATAAATCCAATATCCAATCTAATTCCAGGACTTAGCATATCTTATAGATGAAGTAAGATATACCCTCCATGCATCCATATGCCTTGATGTTCAGACTGGGGTCTGGAGGCCAACAGCAGCCACGGCTCCTGGGAGCGGGTTTGGAAATGAAGCCTCCCTGTGTGGTAGGAAATGAAACAGAGTTGGCCCCAGGGGCACAGGTGACTCGGCTTGGCCTTGGTGTGTGAGGCAGGACAGTCCCCTGGGACTGAGCCTTTCCTCTGCAAGCTCTCACACATACCGCAAAGCCGGGGATGGCAGGTTTGATGGGATCAGAGCAGACCCAGTGGACGGAAGGAAACCCTTTGGGGGAAGCCACAGAAGCGCTCCACGCTGGGGGTATCCACTGAAGGGCTGGGGGTAGAGCTCCGTGCGGAAGACTTTCCCAGCAGGCATGAGACTCCGTTCCACTGCGGTGCTCAGCCCCTTTGTTTATAAGACGGGCATCCTAGACTGGGTCGCAGATTTGATTTTGTGTTGAGCATGCCCTTGATTATCAACCACTCAATGGCGCTGTGTTTTCCTCTCCAAGCACAACAAACGCTGGGAGTTATTTATCAATAAAACACTTGCTAAATGAGAACAGTAGAGTCGAACTAAATTTAAAGTTCCGTTTTCCTACTTCTGTTCCTAAATTATATTACAAATCAGAAGCAGATGCCTCCGTGACGGCCTTCCAGGAGCCACTGCTAAAATAAGGACGCTTTCTCTGATGATTAAATTAGGACAAGGAGTCATTTCGGTAGAGTTTTTTAAAATAGCATCTCTGAAGAATTCTTACAACTTAATTAGTTTTCTTGTTGACTAACTCTGGTGTTCCCTGCGGTACACAGAAGTACACAGAGCAGTGGATGCTAATGTCCCGAAGGGCTTTGGGCAGGACATGTGTGAACCTGCAGGCTCTCCAAAAAGGTTGCCTGTCAGAGTTTGTGCAGGACAGGAGCGTCCACAAAGGCTTCCTAAGGGAAGTTCTTATTTTTTGTTTGTGTTTGTGTGTGCTATGCTTGCATAGGTGGGTGAGTGTGTGGGAAGGCCAGAGGTTGACGTCAAGGGTTTTCTTCACTTGCTCTCTACTTTATTTATTGCGAGGTGGTCTCTCAGTTAACCTGAGGCTTGACCACTGGAGTTCCTAGCTACATAATTTCCCCAGGGATCCCATCTCTACCTCCCGAATGCAGGGATTTAAAAGCAGGTGCTGGGGATCTGAACTGCAAGACAAGTGATTGATCCACTGAGCCATCTCTCCACACGATCCCCCTTCTCCCACCGCCGTTTATAACAGCTAACCTTAGTGCATTGCCTTGGTTGTATCTGCATAGTATATAAAAGGGAGAAACAAAAGAGTAAAGACTAGAGTGATCTAGAAAGCCTAGAAAGGAAATGATCTATGTTTATGCCAAATGGACCAAGAGTGTACTCAGTGTGCTCAGGGAGTACTCGATGCCAAGACAGCTTATGAAAAGGAACCTACAAGAAGGCAGCAACTCTGTCTCCACTTCACGGAGGTTTGGTGATCTGAGTCAATTAAAAAAAAAAAAAAAAGACAGTAGACAGATTGACAGGAGGGGGTATATAATGTATTGACATCCGAAGGCTCTGGAGTCATCTCAACGAAAGGCCATATGGTTGAACATAGCACTTTCTCAGGGAAGTGGGAAGGGGAGGTTGTGGAGTTGGGGACAATATTGAGGAAGAGTGGTTTTCAGGAGAGATGAATGGGTCTGGGGAATGGATACTAGTTTGGGACAAACTTACTCTAGTGGGACGGAGCAGGTGTCAAACACCAGCCTTTCTTCCTGAGTTAACCTGGAGGATCGGCTCTTTAGGCAGATGAGGAGCATCTCAGGATGAAAGCCTGAGCTCAGTTAGAAAAATGGTGGAGATGAGGGAACGAAGATGGGAGGAAGGTCAGACAGACCTCCTTTAGCCTTCTGCTGAAAAGATTCCGAACACCGAAGCCATTCCCAGGCGAGGCTCCAGAGAGAGAGGGCTCCCGGTTCCTCGGGATCCTGGGGAGGCTTTTTTAGCCCTAACTATATTGCAGAGGACTTTCAACACAAGCAAGGGGAAAACCCATGTTATTTTAGCCACTGAAAGCCCAGAGCTATTTCTTACCACTTGTCCTCACCTGTCCCGACACCATAAAGCTCATAATGTGACCATTCCCAGAACCTCTTTTCATTACAAACCGCTCAAAGATGGAGCCAGGTGCTCGTATTTGCCCCCCAAGAAACACCATTCAACTTAGTCACTCTCTTTGCTCCCCAAACATCACTCCAGCAGTCTTTACTCCCATTTCCTTTTCTTTTTCCTTTTCCCAGGGTTCTCCATATATTTGTGATTTTATTTTATTTTATTTTTGTACCATATGCTTTTTGGTAAGATGCCTTAAATGCTTTCTGAAACAAGGTGACAGACAGGCAGTCACACACAGAGAGACACTAGACTTGGCTGCGGATGAAATCTGGATTTCTCAAAAAAATAAAAAATAAAAGTCAGATTTACCTCTCAAAATGCAAAGATTTGCTGTAACTGGGGCTATTTAGAATAATGTGGGCTGAGGCCAGCACACAGCCCTTCGACCTATTCTAGCCACAAAGGCTACTTAGTGTGCAGTCCACGCCATGCCTGCTTTTTGACTGTAATTCATTTCTGGATGCCACCATTTCCTTTTGCTTCCTTGTCATAGGTACAAACTCTGCTAACTCTGTGGCAATATGAAATGTCACTAAGCAACATTCTGAATCTTGAAATTCCATTTTAGTTTAGTTACTGAGCTATTCTGCAAGCCTGATCCGGGACTAAGCATAGGTAAACCTCATTTTTACCCACCCCTTCCTTTTGGGGATTTGGACGGAAGTTAAGCTTGCTAAGCAGTGCTGTGTTGGCATGGTGATGTTCACACTTTTCCGAGCTGAGGCTTCTGGACCATAGACCATAAGTACACTGGGGTCAGATGACACGCACACTTTTTTTCTTTTAACATGCATTAGTATGAATGTGTCAGATCCCTTGGTACTGGAGTTACAGACAGGTGTCAGCTGTCATGTGGGTGCTGGGAATTGAACGCAGGTCCTTTGGAAAAGCAGACAGTGCTCTTAACCACTGAGCCATCTCTCCAGCCCCATCCACACACACTCTTAATGCTTCTAAGTGACAGAGAGTTGGGATGTGGCATTCTTTAATCCAGCACTTGAAGGCTGAGACAGGAGGACTGTTTAAGGCCAGCCTGGGCTACATAATCAGTTCTAGGCTCACCTGGGCTACCAAGTGAGACCCCCCTCCCCATCTAAAATGAATAATGGGAAAAAAAAAACCTTTGTTGCATTTTTCTTTAAAACTGTCATTTTTAGCCAGGCATGGTGATACACACCTGTAATCCCAAGCAGTAGGGGGCATAGACAGGAGCACGGTCTCAAGTTCCAGGCCAGTCAAGGTTACATGAGTAGACTTTGTAAAACAAAATCATGAATAAATCTTCGTGGTTACATTTTTAGCCTCTGCGTTGCAGTGAGACAGGGTCTGTTGCTGGCCTCTTGTGTTCTTCATTAGAAAGGGTCGGCCAGACATTCTGTCCCTTCATACACCAATTTTTTTTTCTCTTTGCTTTGGGGATTGTCTGGGGTGTGTGTCTGTGTGTGTGTGTGTGTGTGTGTGTGCGCGCGCACACACACACACAGGTGCCTGTGGAGGACAGTAGAGGTCATCAGATCTCCTGGAGTTAGAGTTACAGGCAGCTGCGAACTGCCCAACATGGGAGCTGGGAACAGAACACCCATCCCCTGTAAGAGCAGCAAGGGCTCTTCGCAGATCAGCTACGTCTCCAGCAGGATTTGGGATTTTTTTTAAAGTAACGATGTATAAGTTGAACTGTGTGCCTTATGGACGTGGACGTTTTATATGCTGGGAACCTGTGGCAGAGCAAAGCACGCACCCAAGCCTGGATGGGGTGCCTATGCTTGTAAGCCCAGCACTCCAGAAGCTGAGGTAGAAGGCTTGCCACAAGTTCAAGGCCAGCCTTGGCTGCTTCATGAGTTCCAGACCAGCATGGGTTACAATATGAGGTCATGTTTCAAAACAGTTCCTCCAGAGGAAGCAAAAGAGATAAGGAGACCAGAGAGCATGCTCTCAGTATCATTAAGGCCTCCCTGTAGGCTCCATGTCTTAAAGGTTTCCCTGACTCTCACTAACATCACAAGAAGGACCAACCCTTTACTGTATCTACCTCTGAGGATACCTGAGACCCAAAGAGAAGCTGGGCTTGGTGACACACACCTGTAATCCCAGCACTTGAGAAGCTGAGACAGACTTCAAGGGCTACTGTGAGTTCAAGACCAGCCTGGGAGCTACACTTGGGAGCTATGGGCAAGAAGAGCAGGACTTCAAGGCCATCCACAGCTGTATCATGGATTTGAAGCCAGAATGGACTGCCTGAGACCCTGTCTTAAAAACAAAACAAAACAGGGAGCTGGGCATGGTGGAGCACGTCTTTAATCCCAGCACTTGGGAGGCAGAGGCAAGCTGATCGCTGTGAGTTTGAGGCCAGCCTGCTCTACAAAGTGAGTTCCCGGACAGCCAAGGCTATACAGAGAAACCCTGTCTCAAAAACCCAAACAAACAAACAAACAAACAAACAAGCCAACATTTTCTCAGAAAACTACCAGAAGCTCTTGTTTCTGGACTATCTATAGTAGCTTTTGTATTGTCACGGCAGCCCTGTGGGGTGGTGACAGAGCACAGATGGCCTCACCTGACACTACCTCCTGCATCAGCTTCAATTTCACTTTTCCTCTTGGCCCACAAATCCTAGAAAACATTTCCTGGCCTACACTAAAAAAAAAAAAAAAAATGACAAGGCACATGCCAAAATAGAAGCTCCAGGAAACGTCCTGAGGGGAGGATGGGATAGGTGAACTTCCTAGATAAACTGTAGTGCAGGAAAAGGAAGGGGCCCAACCAAACGTTGGGGGTAAGGTGGACAGAGGCAGGTGACCTTCCCTCAATCAGGAGATGGGGGCAGAAGATGGTGGAGACAGCTGAGATTATGGACTTAGTGTGTGTGAAATCTGATGTGCCTGGGAATTGAATCTGGACTCAAATTTGTACCTTGAGAAAGGAAGCAGATAAGGCAAACCAGGAATTAGGCAAATGAAAACAAACTTTTATCAGAGGCCACATGGAAGAGATACCCAACGGGACAGAAGGGCATAAGCAGATCCTTGTAATAATCCACCTCAGGGTGGAGGCATGCAGCTGAGGAACTGAGCACTGGCTGAGCATGTACAAAGCCCTGGGTTTGATTCCCCAGCACCAAAGCAAACAAACAACAAAACAAAACAACAACAACAAAAAACAACAACAAAAACAAACCAACAAAACAAAAACAAAAAACCAAACCAAACAAACAACCAAAACAAAACCAACACAAACCAAAACCAAAACCAAAACCAAACACTCCACAGAGACTTCTTACAGTTCACCCTCAGAGCCATATGTTTGCAATGTCGCCTCGTGCTTTGTTCTGCCAAAGGAAAGGCCGGGCACACATGCTGGCAACCATTTTTACCTTCCTTCTCCCTGTAGATATACATACCACCCCAGAACCTTTGCCTTGGCAGGGAGAAAGGAAATTACTAATTTGGCAATTAAGGATAGGGGGACTCATCCCAGCATTCTATCAAAAAGATGTGTCGTGTATTACCTTGCTGCTGTGGGTAATGAGGGAGCACATTCTAGGAACACTGCCCCCCGTGGGTGGCCTGGTAACAGTCACAATGCCATGTATGTACACAGGACTTCCTGGCTTAACACACACACACACACACACACACACACACACACGCACGCACGCACGCACGCACGCACGCACGCACGCACGCACACGCAGGCGTCCTTTCACCAGTGGGGCCCACACAGCACTCATAGTGGGTCTACCTAGCCGCCAGACACAAGCTGGCCTTTTTTGGCTGAAAATACAGAAAGGTAGACAGTCGTTCATTCACATTTCCAGGTGGAAATCAATCTCAGGGATTTGCCCAGTGGTTAACAGATGTCAAGGATTCCTGCCGACTTGTTGCTAAGGGAACTTTTGTGAAGATGCCTAGAGTCCATAAAACCTAGAAGCTCTGCCCCATGCTTTAAAGTCTTGCTAGTGGCTGCATGGCCAAGCCAGTGCACAGTATTTTTGAAGAGTGGTTCCTGCTGGGCGGGGATAGACAGTGCTATGGGCAAAGGCAGGTGTTCAAACAGGAGCAGCTGCTGATCTGGGCCCCTAATTGAATGGCAGGATCACTCTGTGAAAAATGGCACAATCTCAGTCCCAGTTACATACCTGGGGAGCCACCATCCTAATTGTGAACAAAGTTAATGACTGCCTGAAAAAAAAAAATATTGGCATGAAGGTCAAAGTCACACCCATTTTAGGTAATTTTCATGTTACAGGGGGGAAGGGGCCATAGATTAAAATCAATTTATGTACCATAGCAAACATCTCCTGAATGTCAGGCAGCTTAGAGACACTGTGTCCATTAATTATGAAAGCTCTGGCATGAAAAGGCTGGCCTGGTGTGCGGACAGCTTAGCGGACAGGCCCAGGCTTTAGGGCCAGGCAAACATGATTTCAGGTTCCAGATGCATCCTTTACTATGTGCCTCTGTAAAGAAATCTCTGGAGACGAAAAACAAAAACCTCCTAGGATGGAAATAGAGAAATATAGAGTTTCCAAACCAAAAGGCCATGTCTTTGACACTTTTTTCTGCTTCTAGAAACTCGCTTTCTCTCTCTCTCACTGGTCCATCAGTTGAGCTTAAGTCGTGCTGCCTCCTTCTAATGTCTGTCACATGGTGTCTTTGCTGTCCTTGAGAGGCAGGAGCTATGCAAGGTGGTCCCCATGAGTCCTGCTCCTGCTTCCAAGCCTGAACCTCCCTCCCTTCCATGCCACTTCCAGACTGTTCTGCGACTCAATTTGCCAACAGCATATGGCCAACTGATGTGCTTGTCCTGGGTCAAACCCTTAAGAAGGCCCAACAAGTCATCCCTTTGTGTTCTCGGAAGCTGGCCGCGGACCACATAAGAAGTTGTGCGGTTCCTATGGCGTCATCCCGTGGTAGAAGGCAGAGCACCAAAGGGCAAGCTCTCAGACTCTACACCTTCAAGCCTTGTTAGAACTGGCATCGATCTACTCATGGGGTGGAGCCCTCAGAGCCTATGCTGCCTGACACTGTTGTGCTCAGCTGCTGAGTTTACAACTCAAGCTGCTGGGGACACAATGTGAGCAGAGTCTCTCAGGACAAGACCTGCTGACATGGACCTCAGCCCCGCCTAAAGGAAAGATGTCTGAATTCCAAACTCTGGGTGTTTCTTCTGAGTTCTTACAGCACCCCTCAGGTCTCTGACTACTCTCCATAATAAGAACAGACCGCAAGGAATTCCTAAGTCTGGTTAGATCTTCTAGGCTAAGCCTGGCCAGCCCTTGTGCCTTCTCTGGTACCATACCTGACTCACCAAGTCTTCCTTGGGATCAAGCGCCCAACTCCCCCCGACGCCACATCTGCCTTCCCCAGGAGCTGTCCCTATACCTTTGAGGGCTTCTGGGAATCACCCTTCCTGTGGGTCCCCAAGTGTATGGAAGTGACCCAGGGCCTAGCCTGCACCCGGCATGTACACCCAGCCTTCAGCCTGGCCGCATCTCCTCTATCCATTTCTTCTTCTATTGTGTCTGTCAACAATGACAGTAACGTTCTCTGCTCTCCCCCCACCCCGCCCCCTTCTTCATGGCTGAAGGCGCAGTGCATGCCATCAAGAAAGGCTTTTCCAGCTGTTCTCATCC
This sequence comes from Acomys russatus, assembly GCF_903995435.1. Classification (NCBI taxonomy): domain Eukaryota; kingdom Metazoa; phylum Chordata; class Mammalia; order Rodentia; family Muridae; genus Acomys; species Acomys russatus. Next base: position 48,017,680 of record NC_067161.1, on the reverse strand, counting down.
CAAGGCCTTTATATACCACACCCAGCTTTGGGTGTCAGCTGTTAGGCCTGGTATTGGTCGGAGGCCTTAAAGGTCCCCTAAAGTAACCATACAATAGCAGTCCCAGAAAGTTGTGGAACCTTTGGGAAGTAGGTCCTAGTAGGTGGGAGGTAGAGTTAAACAACCACTCTTCCTTCCTGGCCACTATGAGATGTTCTCCTTCACCATCTACACAAAGTTTACTGGACTAAGAACTGCCCATAAACCAGGTTCAAAATACACCTTTCCTCCTTGCAGATTTTTATCTCAGGTGCCTTGCCGCAGCAATGGGAAGCTGACTAGCTTAGCTCTCATACCTTTGGGGAGAATAGGTGCCCTGTGAAGGGTTGGCCACACCTTGAATATCCAGGACCTGTGGCCAGGGTCCCTAGGTCCCATAGTTCTCTGTGTGGCCTTAGGTCCTCTAAAGTCCATCTTCTGTAAGCCAGATGTCCACTGTATCATTTTACTAGTTCCTGGGAGTCTGGACCAAAAAGATTGCCCCCGGGGACCAGGTCCTTTTGGACCTCGCTTCCATCTGACACTGGCCACTCCTAAGGCAGATCTAGCAGGCTTTCCTGGGTCCAGCTCCCAATTCCCCTCCACAGTGTGTTTCCTGCAAAGCTGGGACTCTGGCTTCCCTTCCTTTGTCTGAACCAGGAAGAGACCAGTGGAAAGAAGAGTCCACTTTGCAGATTCTTGTCAGTAGCTCACACACCCTGCACTAGAACACTTCCTGTTATTCCTCTTTCCACCAGAGGGCGAAAGGGGACACCCTGAGGGATACCCAGTTCTTCAGCTGTGTGTGTGTGTGTGTGTGTGTGTGTGTGTGTGTGTGTGTGTGTTTGTGTGTCCATGACCCCCGTCCCTCCCCCAGAAGGCTGATGGGGTCCATTCTGCTCGGGCTTCCTCTGCTACAGCAGTACCACCTTCTCTGTCTCCTCCCCGCTGCCAGGCTACGGAGTTTCGGGGTTCATATACTTCACACTCTACCCTCTGCTACACCCCAACTTAGTCCACTATCCGTGAGGCTCAGCTCACCCCAAGAGGCTCCAAGGCATGTCCTCCATCCCTCCCAAGCTCTCTGCCTAGTGGTCCAGCTTATCCTCATAGGTTGCAATTCACCAAGAACCTAATCCACGCACCCCCCACGTTGGTGCTGGGGAAAAAAAATCCTGGTCAGGACCTGGGCAGTGGGGCCAGGTCCACTCTTGTGCCCCTGCCTTTGGGAAAATCAGCTGGTTATAGGTGAATTCAAACTCCAAGACTGGCATCAGGGGTGGTCCAGGTTGCCCCAGGATGCAGCTATGCTCCCTTTGGCCCTGCCCTAGCAGGTCATATTAAGGATGCTGTCACCAGCGTGCCAACTTCAGGGGCATGCCTACCCTTCTTTCATATACATCTTTCTAGATCTTTTCTTCCCTGACCTTTAGCATAGCTGAGTCCAGGTGGTTGGGTCCAAAATACACACAGAATTCACTCAGCCACCTGAGTTGTTAGTCTAGTATGCAAAATATGACTCGTTGGGTGGCAGACTTGCTTTTTTTTTTTTATGCTGCCATGTCTATCACGTGAGGACAGTGCCAGATACTGTGGCACAAGCCTGGGAGCCTGGCCCTCAGAAACAGAGGCAAGAAGACTGCAGATCTAAGGCTAGCCTGAGCTACATGGCAAGACTGTTGCTCAAAAACAAACAAAGCTTCCTAAGTGGAGAACAGCACTTCACAGAACTGTCAGGAAACCTGAGACGGCGCGCATGGCTTATGTAGGTACGCTGCTACTGGAGGGTCCTCCTGGCACCACCGAATTGCTCTTAATGGACGGGAGGTGTCTGACTAGTCCCTAGGTTCCAGAGGTGCCCTAGCTCTGTAAGTGCCAAGGGATGCACAGGCACACCCAGGTTATCCCAGATGCTAATTCAGCTCTGTCTCCTGCGTCTGTTCATGTTTCCTTCCCTCCCTCCCTCCTCCAGGGGAAAAGCAGGGGCACTCTGTTCCTACGAATCCCCACCCCAAACAGCCAGCTGAATCCAGCCAGGGACACTCCTCACCAGACAGACAATCACCAGGCAAATTTCCACATCAGTATTTCCTGGGGAAATGTGACCACCAAAAGAACTCAAACACGTCTCTCAGAGAGCTTTTTCACTGAGAGGCTCAAGGTTTCCCTGTCAAAAGACAATTGCATTAAAAAAAAAATGTCGCCCTTAAAGGTGGAACAGGGAAAAGCAGAGAGTCAAATCTGAGGCTCTCCCGTAGATACAGGTGATGGGAACATACCATGAGCTCCCAGAGATGCCTCCGCTAAGACCCCAGGGAGCTCATTCCCGCCTTCCGGTCAGGAATACTACTGGTCCATTTTGAGGAATACTGTGGTCCATTTAGAGCAAGTTTATTGTTGGAATCTGAGAGAACCATCCACCACGTGTTTCCAGAATGCTGGGCAGACATTTGCTAATGCTGCCACAGGACACTTGTCAGGCCTGCTCACTCTGCGACCCTCTCACCCTTGTCTCCTCATCTCACCCTGGCCCGAGTTATATATAAGGTTTTCATTCAAAATTTGCTACTTTGTTCTTAAGTAGGTCCCAGAAAAAGGTAAATTTGGTCCCTTATTTAGCCTGGGTTTTACCCAAAACCTAGAAATTACACAACTGAGGGCGAGGGTTAATTTGGTTTTTATGACAATCCTGGGACCAGCAGCTTCTCAGTAAGGACTGAAAAATACCTCCCCACCACCACCACACACACACAACACACACACAAAGGACTTTAGAAACTTAGGCTCTCACTCAGACTGTGCCCATGAGCTCAGTGATTAGAGGCCAGAGAGGCCTCGCAATTGTCACCCAGACAATAAACAGCCAGCTGACTTGGCTCAGCCGGCCTATGTAGCGTTGGGGCCAAGCCAGATCCCCAGGAACAAGCCACTTTAGGGTACTGAGCCTAGAGGAGGGGGCGCCGCCTGGGGTCCAGCTCCCTGCCCTGGTCAAGCCTGCTGTTTGGTTCCTCTGGCTCACTGCTAACTGGTGCATCTCAGCTGACCAGCAAGTAGGCGGCCCGGGGGGGCAACCAGGCAGTCCGCCCTCAGACAGCATGACTGACTGACCACTCCTCTGCAGGAAAGGCGGGGCCTGGGGCTACCTTTCTGAACCCCATCACCCGTGTGCCTTGCCAAGACCACCGGGCTCGGCAGCCTCTTGGCGGCCCCTGCCATCCGTGGCAGCGCGCCCGCCTGCTCCAGAACGCTCCAGAACTCGCACAGGCAACAAGTTCTTGCTTTCCCAGAGCGGTCAAGACGTGTTCGGGAGGCCCGGTACTAGGGGAACGCTGTCCATGGCCCAGAGCCCTCAACCCTCACCCCGCACACTTCGTCCCCCAGAGCCCAGAGGTCTGCAAGGTAGAGGATCCCCGACCCCGGCCCTGGCCGCTCACCTCCAGCAGTTGCACATAGCTAGCCGGGAACCAGCCACGGAGCCCATCGTCCTTCTCACCTTCCCACCAGCCACCGTCCGGGACCTGGAGCAGCGTGAGCAGCTCGCCCGCTGCGAAGCGCAGCCCCTGGCCATGCCGCTCCCCGGAGAAGGGGTACAAGGTCCGGCAGCGAGCGCCGGCCATGACCCTAGCGCCCGGGCTCACAGTGCAGCCCGCATTCCTGCCGAGTCCCGCCGGCTGGCCAGCGGCTGCGCGGGGTCCCAGGCGCCCGGTGCTCCGGGCTCCCGCGCTCTGGGCGCGCGCCGTGGCGGGGCTGCGCAGGGGTCCCCGGGCCGCCGGGCCACGCGCGCTGCTTTCAGGGAAGCGGACTCTCGTCAGCCGCGCTGGCTCCGTGGGCTCCGCGGGCTCCAGAGAGCGAGCGGCGACGCCCCCAGGCCGGGCGCCTCTGCGGTCCCCGCGCCGGGCGGGGGGCGGGGCTCAAGGGGGGGGGGGGGAGACCCGGGCCCGCGGGCTCACGAAACAACTTCCCGGGCCCGCCGCGGCTGGGGACTCCGGAGTGAGTGGAGAGGCGCAGCTGCCTCGGGAGGTGGTGCCCAGAGCATCCCCCTCGGCGGGGCTTGTCCAGGGCTAGCGGAACCCCGGAAGACGCTGAGGGAGCGCTGCAAGCGGCCGGTGGCCGGGCGGGGACTCTCTCGAGGCGACAGGGGCGGGCCAGGGGCCGGACCAGACCGGCCACGCCCGCGGAGGGCCGGGCGCTCCCTGGCAGTGGGTCTCTGGGGCGACCCTACTACCCTGAGCCGCAGGAATGGGAACGCCCCTCGGTTCCTCCCGTTTGGATCTGGTGGCGGGTGACAGGCGGCGCTGCCTCCCAGGTGTCTGCAAGGGAATGTGTTTGTGACCATCATTGTAGTGTGTGAAGCCTGGCTGAACTTGACTCACAGGAAACTGAACAATGGCTAAAGACAGGTTTGAAGCCTGGCGCCGAAGCCGGGAAGCCCGGTGACAGTGTCACATCAAAGGGGGATGCGGTGGGGAGATGAGGGGAAGGAGTCTGGGTTGGTAGGTTTTTGGACGGGGCTAAATATTGGGAAGCCCTATAGCTTTTCAGGAAATGGTTAGGAGGTGTGGGTGTCATGGTCTAGCTCTCCTGAATTCAAGATGGGCCTGCTGAGGAGTAGCCACCCATTTAGTCAGCCACTAGACGTTAGCAGAGGTTTGCCATGTTCCCTGCCTGTAACGTCTGGCTAAAACCCTTCCCTTGAGACATTTGTGGACCTCAGGTGCTGAAGAAGTGTACTCTAAGCCAAGAGCACAGAAGGAAAAAGATCCATCATGCCTATGCTGGCATCAACATTAAAGTACGTTTCCTAGCTTGTAAATAGCTGGACCCTTCACTACGGCTGTTTTAGTGAGTTGAGCATCCCTACAGTCCAAAGTGTAAACATTGTCAGTGCTAACAGGACGTTACAGTGAAGAAGTCCACGGGCAAACAAAACTGCGGCGGCAGGGGGGTGAGGGTGCGGGGGTGGCGGTGGGTGGAGGGTGGGGGATGGGGGGGTGGAGACTGGATGAGAGCACACCTGTAATCCTAGCCCGGACAGAGAGGTTAGGACTAGAACAGGGAGAGAGTCCCAGGCTAGAGCAGGATGAGAAAAGGAGAGAGAAGAAAGAGAAGAGAGGAGGGAGGGAGGGAGGGAGAAATACCGCTGAAGATACTGTATAAAGTTACATTCGAGCTATGTATTAATTTCAGATTCATTTAATGTTAGACTTGGGTAACAGTCGCCAGGCAATGTATTATGTATATGCAAATATCACAAAACCCTGAACATTTTTGGTCTGAAGCCTTTGTTTTTCTTTACTTTCCTCCTCCCCTCCCCTACTCTCCGCTCCCCTTTGATAGGGCCTTACTATGTAGCTGCAGCTTGCCTGAAACTAGGTAGACCAGACTGGCCTCTTAACTCCCAGGGATCTGCCTGCCTCTGCTTCTGACAAGGGATAGGCAGCCTACAGTTCTTACCAGCCACTTAGGTCTCTTGCTCAGTAACCTTGTACGGCACTCTGTGGCTTACCCAGCTGGGTGTAAGCTTCTTCAGTATTTTAGGTTAGGATAGCCATGACAAAGTCAGTTCAGTGCTAGGTATAAAAAGCCTTAAATTCTTCCATATTTGTCTGAGCTTTGAATCAGGTCCCTTTAGCTCTATGCTTCTCAGTCTTGGCAGGACATTAGAACTGTCCCTGAAGCTGTTTAAAACACTCAGCTGGGCCCAACCCAGGCTAGCGTCCCTTGAGCCACAGTATGCATTGAAGCCACCACACCCAAGGAGAATACTGGACAACCTGACAAGTGTACAGTCCATCAGGTACCAACAGACTGACAACGTCTTCCTGTCCAGGAATTGATGGGAAGGAAAGGCTGTAGGCCCGTTGCCACTAAGAATCTGATACAGAAAACAGTTGTTAAATTGGGCGAGATGTCTTCCACCTTTAATCCCAGCATTTAGGAGGCCAAGGCAGTAAAACCCACCAAAAAGTTCAAGCTCAGCCTAAGCAACATACTGAGGTCCAGGCCACGGTGGCCTGCCAGGTGTGAGTCTGTCTCAAAAAGACAAAACACAGGCAAAGTAACAACAACAAAAGCTTGCTAAATACCAACAGGATTTACCAAATTTTAAAAGAATTCAAACACTCTGCCTCGGATACATAACTTTTTGCAAATTGTTCAGATTTGATGGTGTGGTCTGGCTCAGTAAGAAGAGCTGACTGGTGTAGGACCATCCTGCAAGGATTTACAGAAAACTCAGCCTCCACCGTGTCATCCAAAAGTCCTGGCACCAAATGGCCAGTCTCAGGCACTCCACCCATGGGTGAGGGGAGAAACTGAATTCAGAGGATGTGACTTCCCTGTGCTCACGTGGACAGCCAACCACAAAACATGACTTTGAACGTGTGTTTGGCCTACTGTACCTGAAGTGATGCTTCCTCTAGCCCACTCTGCCAGTCAGGCAATGCAGGCAGGCCTCATGGGAGAATGGGGGTGTGGCTCAGTGGTACAATCATCTAGCATGGGCAAGGCCCTGGGTTCCATCCCCAGCATCATGAGAAAGCAATTTGGACCCCAGGCTTCACACCCAGGAGTATCTTAGCATCTCTCTGGAGATGGATGCTCTGAGGCTTACCTACTGTCTCAGCACTGAGGAATCTGAGGCCAGGCTGGGCTAACATAGTAAGACAGAGGACAGGGAGATAAGAGAAGGAGGAAGTGGGTGGAAGAGGAGAGGAAGGGAGGGAGGGAGGGAGGAGAGGAATAAAGGGAAAGAAAAGAAAAGAGACAGGAAGGAAGGGCTCTGTGGGGCAGTGTCAGTCAGTACAGAAATAAGATTAGGATAGCAGAGAGGGGCACTAATGTCAAAAACAGAGGTGGAACAACCACATGGTGACTCAGGCTGAGGCAGGAGATACTGCCTGTAAAGGAAACAAAACGTGAGGGAGCTGAGATTGTAGCTCAGTTGACGAGGATGCAGCAAGGTTGATACTGCTTGCTGCCCAATGCACAAAGCCCTGGATTCCATCCCAGCACCTCATGAGCCTCGTGTAGTGGTGCACACGTGTGATCCCAGCACCTCATGAGCCTCGTGCAGTGGTGCACACGTGTGATCCCAGGCACTCAGGAGGCAGAAACAGGAAGACTACAAGTTCAAGATCAACCTGAACTATGAGGTGAGAGTGTTCCAGGACGCCAAGGCTGCAATGCTCAGCGTGTGCAAGGGCCTTAACCCCCAGTGCAAAAGAAGAAGGGAAGGAGGGAGGAGAGGAAGTAAAATATACACCCACTCAAAACCTGTGTGCCAACACAGCAGCCTTACACCAAACAAACATGGCGGAAACCCACACACCTGCTGGTTCGTGCCAGGCAAACTTCAGGGCATGTATCTACCCAACATATGCCATCGAATGGTTACTGAGCTGCAAAAAGAATGAAGTGCCAACACGCGCTCCAGCACAGACAAACTTCAAAGTTACTACGCCAAAGCTTCCAGATGTGAAAGGCCATGAGTTCTATGATTCCTTTATGTGAAATATCCCCAGAGGCGGATCCATAGAGACAGTAAATAGATTGCTGGTTGCCTGGGGACAGGAGTAAGCAAAGAAACACAAGGTTTCTTTTGGGGTAGTGAAAATGCTCCCAAATTAGATTATAGTAGTGATTGCGCAAATTGGTAAATCGCCGGATTGTACACTTCAAACAAATAGATTTTTGGAATGTAAAGTATACCTCAAAGCTGTAACATAAAAAGCAAAAATAAATACAAATCAAGGCCTCCTTCATCTAGTCAGTATGTCTTTCTCCAGCTCTGCACACTAGGTCATTCAGCAACAGCCCGAGGACCTGTTGAGCACACTCTGTAAGCTGGGCACTGTGGAACATGCCTGTGAGCCCAGAATTGGAATCATGAGGCCTGAGGGCTGCTTGGGTTATATTGCAATGTCAGGTACACCTGGCCTATGTAGCAAGCAAAAACAAACAAAACAAACATGCAATAAAGTGGATAACATCCTCATCTTAAGGAATAAAGAGAAGCACGAAGAATTCCTTTAGGGCAATTACGGAAAAGACAGATGATTGTCTCAGTCCATTTTTGCTGTACTATAACAAAACAACAGAGTCTGGGTATTTTTTATAAAGAAAGAAGTGGGGATGGCACACATTTGCAATTCCAGCACTCAAGATACTGAGGCAGGAGGGTTGCCATGAGCTTGAGGCCAGATTGGCTAATATAGTGAGTTTTGGGCAAGCCAGAACTACACAATAGAACCTGTCTCAAAAGGAAGATAAGAAGGGAGAGGTGGCTCAGTGGTTAAGAGCACTGCCTGTTCTTCCGAAGGACCCGGGTTCAATTCCCAGCACCCACATGGCAACTCACAACTGTCTGTAACTCCAAGATCTGACACCCTTACACCAATGTACATAGATTAAAGTTAAATAAAATATTAAAAAAACAAACAAAAAAAGGGAGATCATGAAGGCAGGTAGGAAGGAGAGAGAAGAGATAGAGAGAGAGAGAAAGAGACAGAGAGAGAGAGAGAGAGAAAGAGAGAGACAGAGAGATAGAGAGAGACTTACTTTTGTTCACAAAGTCTCTCCCTGTAGCTGAGACTGTGACTTCTGGTGGGGTGACATATGGGGTGACTTTCTAAGCAGGGTAGAAAGGCAAAGGGTGTTCGAGAGATCACACGGTAAGAGAATGAGCCAAGGGAGCCAAGCTCAACCTATAGCAACAACTCTAAAGATACCCAGTCCAGGGCTGAACCATCTCACCTACTCTCAACCAGCCTGTACTGGGGGCTGGCGAGCTGGCTCAGCAGTAAAGGCGCTTGCAGCTAAACTACACTACCTAAGAGTTAATCCCTGGCATCCGTATGGCAGAAGGGAATTGCTCTGTGACCTTCACCTACTCACCATGACACTTGAACACCCACTCACAATGAGTAAATAAATGTAATAAGGACAAACAACAAAAATGTGTACTAGGCTGGGGCTGCTTCTCTGTAGCAGAGTACTTGCCTTGCAGGCATAATGCCACAGGTTCCATCCCCAGCACTAAAACAAAATGAAACAACAACAACAACAAAAACAAAACAAACAAAAAAAAAAACAAAAAACAAAGAAACAAAAACTGAATATATTTCCCTGGCAGGGGAGAGGAGAGAGACTATGAAAGGTGTTTTCCCGGGGAAATGCTTAATCATTGCATTCCAGATGTGCTGACCTCTGCCATTTTCCCAAATGAGGAAAAGTCAATTATGCTTCCTGTAGGGGGTTACTTGTTTACTCTCTTTACTATTATATTAAAAGAATTACTTAACCGGATGTTAGCTGAATGCGGTGGCACACGACTTTAATCCTAGCACTCTGGAGGCAGAGGCAGGTGGATTTACGTGAGTCTGTGAGATTGAGACCAAGTCTAGTCCAGTCTATGTGTGTGTGTGTGTGTGTGTGTGTGTGTGAGAGAGAGAGAGAGAGAGAGAGAGAGAGAGAGAGAGAGAGAGAGAGAGAGAGAGAGAGATGGAGGGGAGGAGGAAGGAAGGGAGAGAGAGAAAGGGGAGGGGGAGAGTGAGCGAATATACTAGGAGAGTGTGCCCTAGTTGGACTTCCCACACTACGGCCCTTGGGGAAATCTGATAGTAGGTCACAATGCTGAGCAGGACATCCTTTATGACCTATCACTTCCCTTCCCAGAAGACATCCAACTGGGACCTGCTCATATACTCACCAAGATACATATATTAGTCAGCTCTGTATTAATGTAACAAAATACCCACAATAGTGAATTTATGTGGAGGAAAGAGTTCTTTGATTCACACTTTCAGTCTGTGGCATGTTGGCATCACGGCTTTTAGGCCCTCTGGTGGTACCATTCATCATGGTGGCACTGTGTGTGATAGAGACAGCAGCCAGTGAGCAAAGAGTGGGGGAGGGGAGAAAGAACCAGGGTCCCGAAAGCCCCCTGAGCCTAACTTCTTCTCAGTAGACCTCAGCCCTATAGCTCCACCAACTCCAAGGAATGCCACAAGCTGTCATCCTAGCTTTCTATCCATGGGCCTTCAGGAGACACTTACCCAAACCACAGTACATGTCTGCAACATTTACAGCATTCTCAGATGACTCTAGCTTGTGTCAAGTTAACATAAAAATAGTCAACAGAAATGGTAGAGTAAGGGTCACCACATAAGTTATCCATGCCCTTTTGTTACCAAGACTTCCAAATATCACAAATAGATACACACAATATTAATCACATTCTAAACATAATTCTACTATATACACAATTTCATTTAAGCATAATAAAGGTAGGTATTTCTTTCTCTTTAAGATTTATTTTACTTACTTAAAATTTTTTTGAGATGGGGCATCAACTATGTAGCACTTCCTCGCCTGGAACTCACCATATAGACAAAGCTGGCCTTGAACTCACGAGATCCCTCTGCCACTGCCAGAGTGCTGGAATAAGACATGTGCCTCCATGCCAGCAAATTTGCATTTTTGGAATCACAAGTTTTGGAGAAAGTAAATGGAAGTGGTGTGTGGTGACTTGTGTTTGTCATTCCAGCACGTGGCAGGCTGATACAGAAGGATTGCTGTAAGCTCCAGGACAGTCTAAGTTATACAGGGGCTCTGACTCAGTATAGCATAGTGAAGGAGAGCACAACAGGGTGCCTGGTTGGCTCCCTACTTGGAGTACAGGAGGAAGTTGGCACTGGGTGTGGTAAAGAAAGCAGAGTGCCTCGCCCTCAGTGCCTCCACTGGAGCCTCAGCCAGATGGCCTGACACAGTATTCCAAAATGTATGTGTGTAAGAACCACTGTGGGGGACCCAAACCATGGCTCAGTGGCTAAAATAGCTGCTGTTCTCCAATACTTACCTTTAGTAGCTCTAGCTCCAGGGCTTCTGACACCCTCTTCTGGCCTCTGAGAGCACCCACATGCACTTGTGCACACACACACACACACACACACGCGCGCATACACACACACACACACATTCATGTCCATATACATACACAGAATCTCTGTGAATTCCAGGTCATCCAGGGCTACACCAAGAGAACACTGTCATTTGTAAGCTGGTAGCCTTTTTATTGGCACCTTATTTGGCCAGGCCCACCATCTGTTAAAATTAGGTCGGGCTCAGGGGCTTGCCCTGTGACACCAGCACTCAGAGGCTGGCCTTGAACGTCTTTCTCCTCTTGCCGCCACCTCTCAAATGCTGAGTTGACATAAACATCTGCCCTCATACCAACCTTGTTGGAAATCTTACTTGGCTGCATTTGCGACCTGAGATGAGCAGCCCTTTGAACCTTGAATATTTCTATCCTTTCCAAATCTTGCCCACCCTACAGGAGGCCTCAACGTTGCCGCAGTAACTGGATGGATCTAAGGTGGCTGCCAGAGTGACCACCAGAGGACTTTTAACTTCATTGTAATCTCATCAGCATGCCAAATGAACTCCACTCCCCACCCGCAGCCCAACCCCCATCCCAGTCAACAGCTGCCTTGGCAAGGACAAAAAGGAACAGTAGAAACACTTAAAGAAATGCTCAATGTCTTTAGTCATCAGAGAAATGCAAATCAAAACGACTCTGAGATTCCATCTTACACCCATCAGAATGGCTAAGATCAAAAATTCAAGTGACACCACATGCTGGCGAGGATGTGGAGAAAGAGGAACACTCCTTCATTGCTAGTGGAAATGCAAACTAGTACAACCACTTTGGAAATCTGTCTGGCACTATCTCAGAAAACTGGGAATAGTGCTTCCTCAAGACTCCTTGGAATATACCCAGAAGAAGCGCCACCACACAATAGGGACACATGCTCAATCATGTTCATAGCGGCCTTATTCATAATAGCCAGAACATGGAAACAGCCTAAGTGTCCCTCAGTAGAAGACTGGATAAAGAAACTGTGGTACATTTACACTATGGAATACTACTCAGCTATTAAAAACAATGATTTCCCAAAATTTGTGGACAAATGGATTGAACTAGAAATGATCATGAGTGAGTTCACCCAGAAGCATAAAGACTCACATGGTATATACTCACTTATATCTGGACACTAGCCCAAGAGGCATGTCCCATGAAAGTCTTCACTTACCAGGAAAGTAGGACAGAGGGGAGGACATCCTATTGGGACTCTAGGTGAGAAAAGCATGGGAGAATGGGGAAATAGAAGGATCCAGAGGGTCCTAGAAACCTACAAGAAGAACATAATGATGGGCAGATCTGGACCCAGGGGTCCCACTCAAACTATGGCACCAGCCAAGGACAATACATGCAGTAAACATTTGAACCCCAACCCACATCTCTTAATGGACAGGACATTCTCCACAGTTGAGTGAATAGTGGGGACTGACTTTCATATGTACTCTGGTGCCCCATATTTGAACATGTCCCCTTGAGGGGGGCCTGGTGGCACTCAGAGGAAGGATAGCAGGCTACCAAGAAGAGACTTGATACCCTATGAGCATATACAGGGAGAGGAGGTCCTCCTCAGTCACAGTCATAGGGGAGGGGAGTAGGGGGAAAGCAGTAGGGAGGGAGGAATGGGAGAATACAAGAGATGCGATAACTATTGAGATGTAATATGAATGAATTTAATTTTAAAAAGTGAAAAGAAAAAAGAAGCAAAAAGGAGGAGGCCCATCCATTTCTAGAAAACTCGAGAATATTCCTTTCCTTTGTTAGCCTGTCTCTGTCTCCCATGTCCTTTACTTGGTGTGTACAACACAGGCCTCGGGCCCCAGGGGTTGAGAAGCTGATTGGTTTTTGTTTTTGTTCCACCCCCAAACCCCCATTTTGTTTTGTTTTTTACCTTGTTTCCAGGTGTTGACTTGTGAGAGCCAGGCATGGGCTGCACATCTGTGATCCCTGCTTTTAGGAGATGTAAGTGGGAGGGGTCAGGAGCTCAAGGCCATTCTTGGCTACATATTAATTTTGAAGCTAGCCTGGGATACCTAGGAGTCTGTCTCAAAAAAAAAAATTTATTTGTGAATCTGTCTTTCCCCTACTCTTCCTATTCTTGGAAGAATTAATGTCTACACTTCTCATTTGATTCTATGGTTGTACTGGCTTCATAGTTCTCTAGGGGGAAAAGAGTACACCTAGAGAGTGAAAACTGATAATAACTTCACTCATAAAACAGAATATGTGTTTCAATGAGCCCAGGAGAAGCTCCTACTGGTTTATGGATAGAAGTGGGGGTGGGGTAGGGAACAAGAAAAGACTGGTGCAGTTATCTGGGAGAGAGCTTGCCCAGCAAGGGCAAGGCCCTGGCTTTAGACCCCAACCCAAGGAGAAGAAAATAAGAAGCCTGGGCCTTTCAGTTACTTGCCTTTTAAGATGGAGGCAGAGTCAGGACAGCAGAAAAAGAACCTATAGCCTTTAGCAGGTAACTGAGGGTCACTCCCTGAGATTAAGACCAAGGCCAAGAAAACGCCATCGTCTTTCTGACTGAAGCTGTGGAATTTGGCTATTATTTCTCTGACCTTGATTTCTGTGGTCAGTTTAGCAGTTGCAGGGTGGTGGCAGAAATCTTAGCAGGAGTGACTCCATTTTGTTTTTTTGATTTTTTGATTTTGTTTGTTCTTTTTACGGGGAGGGGTGGTCTATTGGGAGAAGTACAGGAGTCTACCCTAAGGCAATGGCTTGTGGTTTTACTTGACAGTAGTATTAAGAGATAAATGAAGAAAGAAAAAAAAAATGGTAGAAACTGGAGAAGATAACTAGAGAAGATAAGCAAAAGCGAAGAGGAGACTGGGAAGAAAGAAAGAAAAAGCCCACTTTCTCATTTCCCTCACATGAGAACTCTAAAGGCAGGACAAAGTCTAGCCTCAAGGGTTTTCCTCCAAAGGGGGTGACTGGAGCATTTGGATGAACTAAATTAGTTGTGCAGCCAAAAATAACTCTTAGAAATTAAAATCGGGGGATGAGGGTGTGGCTCATTGGTAGAGACTTTCCTAGTATGAGGGAGGCCCTGGGTTCAGCACACAGTACTTTCAGAAAAGAAAGAAGGAAGGGAGAGAGAGAGAAGAGAGAGAGAGAGAGAGAGAGAGAGAGAGAGAGAGAGAGAGAGAGAGAGAGAGAGAAATTAAGTCATCTTTTGAGTACTAGTGCCTGTGTGCAGCAGGATGGACACACACACACACACACACACACACACACACACACACACACACACACACACACCTGGCTTATTCCTATCCTACTCAGCCAGGAAGGATAGAGATCAGATTGCCCTTGGGGAGAAAATAACAAGAGACTATCCAACAAGGGTCAGGATTCAGGTTCGAGTTGAGGGCCTTGATTAGCATTATGTGAAGTGTGAAATATGTGCCCTCAAGACAACTGATCCTTCAGAAGCTTAGGGCGGCTTAGCAGCTCATGAGAACCCTGCCCATGCGGGGGGTGAGGTGGGGTGGGGGGGTGGGGGGTGGGGGGATGGGGTTGGCTACGGCAGATGCATCCTCAGAGCTCTCAGAACATCACAGAACAGCCTCGTCTGTCCCTTCCAGCTACTTCCCTCTCAACCAGGCTGTTCCCAACTCCTGTTGCACTGGCGCTGGACCGAAGCGGCCATTTTTCATGTGTAGGTGACGCACCTTTACCAAGCGGGGAGAACAGCTGAGTAGCTTGTGTTGACACAACTCCCTGGAGGAATCTTGAGGTTTCAAAATAAAACTTTAAAAACCTGGAGTGAATAACGAGGTTGCAGGTTCCCCACTTTCTCCTGTGAAAGAGGGAGCTGGCTGAGGAGGGCCGTCAGAAATAGACTGGCTCTTTCTCAGAACAAAATCCCTACCACAAGGCTCCATTCTTCTGAAAGCTAAAAATAGATGCAGAATTAATCACAACAGAGAAGGAACCATCTCCACAATGACTATAATTAGCTCCGTTTACTAATGAAGATTCAAATGATAAGGCTCACCCGAGTCCCAGCTTTTTTGCTTACTAATGACAGGCCCATGAGAAGTGGCTACACTCTTTAGGCCTCAGCTGTTTCAGCTGTAGAGCAGGGTTTGGTACAGGAGGGCCGTGGGAAGGTCAAGGGTCAAGGCTTGGCTTTCGGGATCACCCAGGCCGTGGGGAGATAGATTCAGATCAGAAGAAGAGCTATCTTCCTCCCCCCCCCCCCCCCCGCCCCTGCCGAGACATAGTTTCTCTGTGTAGCCTTGGCTGGCCTAGACTCACTTTGTAGACCAGGCTGGCCTCAAACTCACAGTGATCCACCTGCCTCTGCCTCCTAAGTGCTGGAATTAAAGGCATGCGCCACCATGCCCGGCAAGAACTGTCTTAAATTAAAAACCAAAGCCGGGCAGAAGGTTTAGTGGGAAGTGTAGTTTCTTCTATTTACAAGGGAAAAAGGGAAAACATCTTTACTCTCTCGTGCCTTTGAGGACAAGCTGAGTGAGGAAGTACAGTGTAGTAGCTTGCCACTCCTCTTGCCTCCCCCAGGAGGCTTCTCTTGCTAAAGAAGGTTTCTCAAGCCCTTCCATGGTCATGAGAGGGCCATCAGTAGCAGGGGTTATCACATGGGGACCATTTGATTGGGAGCAGCAGCTGCCCACTCCCATCCCCGCCCCCAAGCTGCAAAATCTCACAGAAGCATGTTCTGTAAGGAGTCAGTCTACAAGGCACAAACTCTTAGCCATGGCCACAGCATTTTGTAAAACTCTTCCATTCTGTTTTAACTGTGGTAGTTCTAGAATCTGAATTGGCTTCCCAGATTTAAATAAACTTCTTTCACTAGGTTCCTACCCTCCCACCCTATTGGTTTCCACCCCCCCCCCCCCCCCCCCGATAATGACTGCTTCTAGAGATGGTTTCTATTGCTGTAATAAACACTGTGTTCAAAAGCAACTTGGAAAGGAAAGGCTTAATTTCATCTTACCTTCATGTCCTTCATGCAGAGTAGTGAGGGGAGGTACTCAGGGCAGGGACCTAAAGGCAGGAACTGAAGTAGAGACCATGGAGCCATGGTGCCCACTGCCTTGCTCAGCCTGTTTTCTTATACAGAGCCACCTGGCCAGGGGTGACACTGCCCCCAGTGAGCTGGGCCCACTCACATGAGAACGCCCCATCGACTTTCCAACAAGCAATCTGATAAGAGGCATTTTCTAAGTTGAGGTTCTTCTTCCCAGACAACTCTAGTTGACAAAAAGCCAATCAAAACAATGTCCCCTTTGGAAGAAAAGAAGTGGGGGCTCTCCAACAGAACGCCCTTCTCCTTTCTCTCTCCCATCTTTCTCTACTCCGCCTTGAGCAACCCCACCTTGGCCATCTCCTCTGCATTCCTGGCATCCACCACCAGCTGATTCCACTTTGGATGAGTTTTACGGTTTTTCTCCCTCCTCTGGAAGCTCTTCCATTCTGACAGTCCACAAGATGGATTTCTCAGAAGCCCTGGCAACTCAGTGGAGAGTTTCCTGAAGTGCATACAGTAGGTTCCCCTTGAGAGACCCTGTGAAGGCACCCCTCTTCCTCTCAGGGGAGGACAAAACGTCTTCAGAGCAAGGACACCTTTCCTTTACATCGGCCAGAAAAAACGGTACCTTTGACTTCCAAATTCAAAGGGATTTTGAACTTTTCCTCCAGTGCGACGGCAAGTGTGCTGAGGTCCCTGACACCCGAGCTTTTGTCCACACCCCAACTCCGGTCCTATCTACTGCTGCCTTCCTTTACCCACCATGCTTCATCTTTCAGGCTCTCTGCTACGCCGGAATCTGCCTCCCCAGCCTCCTAAACAGGACTCCTTGTCTGCTAAAATCCCCCTCTTCTGATTTGTCTTCTTCCTTGGACTTTGATCTTGCAAAAGAGAACTCTGCCACTATCTCCTCCCAAGGGTGACCTTTCCCACCCCTCCCCTCCCCCCAGCCTGCACTCCTCTTCCTGATCCTCCCACACATGGCCCAAGGATACTATCCTCCCTACCTGGCCCTGGCCTTTAACCCACCTTCTGCCCCCTCTCCAAACTTACCCATTCACACCCCTCTTTCCCCTCTACACACTCACTCTCACTCATCGCTGCTTTCACGCAATCTCACTCAGAGAGATCATCAAACCTGAGGACCCCACGCACACCCATGTTCCCCTTCTGCCTTGCCAATCTCTCTCAAACAGGAAAACTCCTGGAATAGCCTGTCTCTGATCCCAACACCTACTGCAGAGAATTAGAATGTCTTACGAGTGTTTTGACCTAACCTAGCATGACAGTTATGTCACCCTGACCTCCACCCTCTCTTCCAAGGACAGAGAGCATATCTGGGTGGCAGCTCAGGCACACAGCAAAGCAACACAACATTCTCCTAGACTAGGATAGAGATCACAGCCAAACCTGTGCCCTGAAGCTCCACACATGGCTTCCCAGTGGAATTAACCACCCAGTTCAAATAATCTCCAAGGAAGACCAGAGGAGGTCCTGGGTAACTGGGACCAAAATACATTATTCCCAGGTATGAAAATGTCATGATGAAATTCATTATTGTGTATAATTAATATATGCTAATAAAAGAGGTGTACTTTGTTTTGTTTTTAGAAAGAAAAGGCTTGGGGTATAGCTGAGTAGTAGAGCACATGTTTAGCATGAGTAAAGCACTAAGCTCAGTCCTGAGGCCTGAGAAAAAAATCAGTTGATTAGTATTTCAAGCATCATAGCTAGAACTATATCATCAGCCTCTTAAGTCATAGATGATAGCTACAGATGTAGAGTGCATACAGAGCACGCACAAGGCTCTGGGACTGACTCCAGGCACCACACATGCAAAAGTGTGAACACAGAGGTTGGGCTTATTCAAGAATGGGCAAAGCCAAGAACAGGAAAGCTGGGGCTGAGACAAGCAAGCAGATCCCAGACTGCACTTCCAAGACAAGTAACATTAGCACCAGTCCTAGCTCTGCCTTCCTGGGGAGAGCCTCAGTTTCCTCATCCGTAAACAGGGAACAAAACACCTGCTCTCTATAACCCTGAGGCTCACCATGCAATCAAAGTGGACAATGTAGTGAAAGAGACATATGGACCCTACAACTTTATTCAAATAGCAGCATTGTAAGTGTGGACAGAGTACAACAGTGACCCTGCATCCAGCCTGCTTTGGTGCTAGGGACTGAAGTTAGGACCCTGGACACATCAAACACTTGCTCTACCACTGGCCTATGCCCCAGCCTTGATTTATTCTATTTTAAAGAGTCAACTCAGCACAGAATAATTTTATTAAAAAGACCTTCATCTATTGGGGGTAAGAGACTCCAAGTTACGTCCAGTGTTTGTGAGTCAAATGAACAGCTTTGATTATTGGGCAAATTCATTTATGTGGGAACAACTCATTTCCTAACTGAAATTAAATGAGATGATTGAATATTGGTTACCTGGGAGAAGAGGCTGGGGATGGAGCAGGAAGGTGGGAAGAGAACTGACTTTCTTTATAAATCTTGGCATTGACTTATTAGCTACAGTGAGCTCAAATTACCTTTGCAATCTAAAAAAGATTAAAAAGAAAATTAAGTATTCATAACACAATGGAAAAAAAGAAGCGTAGATGCTGCGTTCCTTTACCTGGTCACTTAGCAGATTAGAGCCTTTAGCTGGGGTGGGTGGGTGGGCAGAGGCTGCTGGCTGCTCCATATCCTTATGAGGCTACTTAGAACACTGAACCCTGCTCTCACTCCCTCTTACTGGGAAAAAAAATCTTATAGGAGCCTCTTGCAATAACTGGTATTAGATTGAGCCATCCAAGAGTATTCATGCGGGATCATTTGGTGTCCACACAAATATTTTAAATTTGATACCCTCAGTGCAACACCCCAGTCTATAACCTCAGGGGTAAATGAAGCCCCTGGTAGTAAGCCTACAATTCCCCCACACCTCCCTAACCCCATCCTGACTGACTGTTACTCTGGGGCAGTGGCACATCATTACCACCAACACCTCACCAGGTTTACTGGGAGCTTGTGAAAAGTTCAGATACTGGGGACCTTGCCAAGGCCTTGCGTCAGTCAGTGGAATGCTCACCTAGTGTGTGTGGAAACCTGTGGCATAGAAGCCCAGTACCACATAAACCTAGTGTTCAATATCCCACTGGGTGGTAGTGGTGCATGCCTTTAATCCCAGAACTCAGGAGGCAGAGGCAGGTGGATCTTTGTGAGTTTGAAGCCAGCCTGGTCTACAAATCACATCCGGGACAGCCAAGGCAAACAAGCAAACAAAACAAACAAAAAGGGGAAAAAAAGAAAAAAAGAAAAAAGAAAGGAAAAAAAAAGAAAGAAAGAAAAGAAAAGAAGTTCAAAGTCACATTCTTCCAAATAAGAGTCTATCTCAAAGGCGAAAACAAGATACCTCGATGAACTCAGAGGATTTTGAGCTGAGGTGGACTAGAGTGTTTTATTCTTTTTAAGTTCTCCAGGAGAGTTTGTCTGCACGAATCTGGCTCCCAACCTTGACCTTGCACTGTTGATTTCTACACTTGGGTACACTTTAGAACAGTGGTTCTTAACCTCTGGGTTGTGACCCCTTTGGGGTCAAACAGCCCTTTCACAGGGGTCACCTGAGACCATCTGGAAACACAGATATTTACACTGTGATCCATAACAATAGCAAAATTACAGTTATGAAGTAGCAATGAAAATAATTTTATAGCTGGGGGTCACCACAACACGAGGAGGTGTGTAAAAGGGTTGAAGGGTTAGGAAGGTTGAGAACCACACTTTAGAACCTCCTGGAGAGGGGCTGGGGAGATAGCACAGCGATTAAGATCACTGACTGGTCTTCTAGAGGATCTGGGTTCTATTTCCAGCACCTACATGGCAGCTCACAACTGTCTGTAACTCCAAGATCTCTCTGTCTCTCTGTCTCTGACTCTGTCTCTCTGTCTCTCTCTCTGTCTCTGTCTCTCTCTCTCTGTCTCTCTCTCTGTCTCTCTCTCTCTCTCTCTCTCTCTCTCTCTGTCTCTCTCTGTCTCTCTCTGTCTCTGTCTCTGTCTCTCTGTCTCTCTCTGTCTCTCTCTGTCTCTGTCTCTCTGTTCCCCCCGCCCCTCTCTCACACACACATACACACCCATAAAATAAAATAAAAATCTGCTAGAGTTAATTCTGGAGGTGGGAACTGGGCATCACTGCTTTGTAAAGCTCTTTGAGTAGTATTCATGCACGTGCAAGCCGGCTTGGGCACGGTGGTGTGGTTAATGATGAAATCTGTTAGCCTTTGGTTTTGGAAGCTGGAAAGTCCCTGTAGCCCAGATCTGGGCCCATCACTGAGGAATACACCAAGTGCAGACTGGGAATAGGTTTGCTCATGTGGGCAAGACCCAGAGTCAAGGGCACTCTGTTCTCCAGGAGCAGGTTTGTCAATTTTCTTCTCCTGGCTATGGTGTTGGGACATGGGCTAAGCCTCCATGCAGCCTTAGCTCCCTCTGTTTCCTGGCAGCCCCTCCTTCAGATGCCCACTACACTTGGGGAGCCACTTCCCCTGCATGGGAGTGCAGCCCAGACCCACCAGGGAGCCCGTTGCCATGACAATGGTGGCATGCTGCTCCTCAGAATTCACTGGACTCTTCCAACTTCCTGCACATGGAGAATTCCTCTCCATGCCTTGGGAGGATGGGACAAACCAGGCAACATCAGACTCACAAGGGAAACAGAATCTTCCTAGTTTATTGAGGTATCCAAAGAAACCAGGTTTCATGAGCCAACTGTGGAGCTGCCTATCTAGGATCCCAACCCCGTGGAGGATCAGGAGTTCAAGACCAGTCTCTGAGAAGTTGTGAAGTGAGCTAGAACCTGGCCTGGGCTACACTAAACCCTGTCTGGAGAAAAAAGTTTATATATAACACACACACACACACACACACACACACACACACACACACACACACACATATATACATACACACACACAAACACACATATATATATACATATACATTGTGTGTGTGTGTGTGTGTGTGTGTGTGTGTGTGTGTGTGTGTGTGTGTAAAGAAAGAAACCAGTTTTCATGAGCCATGAGAAGTGTCTCACACTTTTTGGGATAGGATTGTGGTAAGTTCAAAGCTAGCCTGAGCCGCAGAGTGAGACCCTAAGAAAGAAACAGCAAAGAAGCCAGCCTCTCTTGGAGCTTCAGCACCAGCCTCATCGTGAGGTGTCTACTGAGGAAATCAGAGAAGAGCCTCAGGAGAGAGGTTGCCACGAAGAAGCAACGGTTCCACAGAGAGCAGAAGGCTGGAGCGTTCATCTGTTGCCTATTGCTGCGGCACCAACTCTGCTGCAATGTATCGTTGGCTTCAAACGCACTCTAGCAGGCAGGGATTTACCAGCAGCTGGGAGCTTCTGGCTTGAGATTGCAAGTGAACTTTCCAGGCAACAATTTAGTCTGAGCTACAGTCATCTGAGGCCAGATTGGAGGCGACAGATCTGTTTCCAAGATGGCTTGCTCATAGGGCTGTTGGCCTGAGGCCTCGGTTCTGCACGAGGACTGGTCTGAGGGTATGTGGAATGGTGGCTAATCTCAACTGGCAATGTGCTGAGATCTAGAACCACCTGGGAGATTCTCTTGGTTAGGTTGAATGAGGTGGGCAGAGCCACCAACTGTGGGCAGCACCATTCCCCAGGCTGGGGAATTTAAGATGAGCACACCCACTCATGGCTCTCTTCTTCCTGCCTGTAGATGATGCTCAAAGCTCCTGCTCTTTGAATTTCCCCACCGTGATTGTGGTGGGTTGTACCTACCTCCAACTATGAACCAAAACAAAAACAAAAACAAAAAACAAACAAACAAAACAAAACAAACCACTTCTGCCCTTAAGTGGGTATTATTAGTTTTTGTTTTTGTTTTTTTTATCACAGCATAGAAAAATAACTACAACAGGCGGTGTGGATGTCCTTGTCATATACAGGTGTCTTCCCCAGACAACAGGATAGACATGCCTACAATGTCTTAGGTTAAGTCATCTCTAGACAGGGACTATACAAGAGTGGAAATATCAGGAGGTGAGCATCATTGACGGCCATCTCGGTAGCAAATTACTTCAAGTAGAAAATCCTTTCCGTGTCATGGGATCTCTAAGCATGGCTGTGCAGGTATTCCCTTCCAAGGAAACCCACAGGGCAAGTGGAGACTGCAGTCCAGTCAAGCTTGGCAGCCCAAGGCAAGCAGTGCACTTTTGACAACATTCCTGTCAATCAAAGGCCATCTGCACTGTTCCCATATAAGTACATGCGTCTCTGTGTCTCTGTTCCAATTTATCAGGGTGCTGTAACATGTGAGTAACCACAAGAAAATCCAACTTTTAAAAAAACCAAGAAGTATTAATGCATATTAATGAAAAGTTCAGAGGGAGGAAGCTTCAGGCATGGCTGGATCTGGCAGCTTAAGCTGTGCTGTGGCCTTCCTGTCTTAACTTGACTTTTACCTGATTTGACCTTACTCTGCATCAGCTTTACTCTCCTAAAGCTGTCTCATTACCATGGTACCTGGCTGCTCCAACCCTGCTGATTTTCAGGATCCGCTTTGGTGTGGAAGTTTCTAGAAGAATTTGGATTTTTCTTTTTTTCTGAAGTGCTGGGATTGAACCTAGAACCTTCTGCTGCATGACAAGCAAATAAATGTTCAATCACACTGAGATGTTTTTAATTAAAGAAAATTTAAGACAGAAGTTGGAAAGAGCAGCTCAGTGGTTAAGAGCATGTTTTGCGTTTACAGAGGACCTGAGTTAGGTCCCTAACACTCACACTGGTGCCACACAACCACCTTTAACTCCAACCCCAGAGGGTCTGGCGCCCTCTTCTGGCTTCTGGGGGTACTTGCACTAACAAGCACAAGCTCGTTCATGGATATATGTAATTTAAAAAATAAATGAGAATTAACAAACTTAATTCCAGTAGTTGGGATACAGAGACAGGCAGATCTCTGTGAGTTTGAGGCTAGCCTGGTCTACATAAAGAGTTCAGGCCAGCCAAAGTTATATAGTAACACCCCAAGAATGTTTTTTGGAAAGGAGACAAGGACTCACTAAATTGTTTAATCTGGCCTTGAATTCCCTGTGCAGGCTAAACAGGCCTTGAACTTGTAAGCCTCCTGCTTCATCCTCCTCAGTAACTGGGATTACAGACCTGTGATATGAGGTCCATCTCCAGGGTCATTAGTGATTAATAGTTCTGAGATGGATTCTCTAGAATTTGTTTGTTTTGAGACAAGATCTCATTACAGAGCTGTACTGGGACTCAGCATGTAGACCAGGCTGGCCTCGAACTCACAGAGATCCTCAGACATCTGCTTTCTAAATGCTGGGGTTAAAGGTGTGTGCCACTATGCCTGGCTTTAAGAATTTCTATATGTTTATTTTATGTATGTCTGTACAACACAGGTATACCTGATGCCCATGAGGTCTGGTATTAGATCCCCTAGGCCTGGAATTCACATAGTTGTCGCCACTTTGGGGGTGCCAGGAATTGAACCTGGGTCCTCCAGAAGAGAAGCAAGTATTCTATCCACCTCCCCTCCCACTCCCACCTTGAACTTTTTATTCTGACCTAGAATGTAAAAGATACGTTTGCTTTGGCTGGCAATGTATGGTCATTCTGGTCCAGAAAGAGAGAGAGAGAGAGAGAGAGAGAGAGAGAGAGAGAGAGAGAGAGAGAAAGAGAGAACAGGCGCACATTTTGGGAACTTCATTTTTCTGTTGCACCGTAGGTTCCTAGGTTTGAGTCCAAGTTATCAGGCTAAGTCCACTAAGCTGTCTGGCCAGACCAGCCATCACATGCGCCTCCAGTCTTTTCCTTATGCCGTGATATAATAAGATTGTGTGTAAAGAAACTGTGCACACTTTAATCCAAACCACTTGGGGGGCTGATCACAAGCTGAAGGTCAGCCTGGGCTACATAGTGACTCCAAGTGAGGCTGAACAAGTCAGTAGAGTGTTCGCTCAGCATGTGTGAGAGCCTGGATTCACACCTCAGCATGTGTGAGAGCCTGGATTCACACCTCACTGCTGCAGGATTAAAGTTAAAGTAGATGAGAAAGAAAGGAAAGGAAGGAAAGCAAGAGAAGGACAGGAGAAAGGAGGGGAAGGGAAAAGATCGTTTCAAATCTGGGAGGGGCTCCTTTTAGAATCTAGCTGCCAGGAATCAGTCATGTTACATCGTTGCTGTTGCTACAACAGAATACTTGTGACTGGATAATTTATAAAGAAAAGAGGTTCTGGTAGCTCGGTTCATTGAGAGATATGGGCTACAAAATTTGTGACTTGTACAAAGATTGAAGTCATGGAGGGTCCAGAAACGAATAGTCAATTCCAGCCCACTGGTGTTGAAAAAAATATTTCAGCTTATATTCCTTATACAGGTAGAATAAGTTGTGTACTGGCAACACACAGAGGCTTTGTTTCATTGGTCTTATTCTTTAAGTTAAGGTCTAAAAAAATAAAGCCAGACGTGAAAGCAATGTAAGTAGATTCTAAAATACCTGACCTCACATGTTAAACTCATGCCTGAAGAAGCTGTCACCTCACCGTGTAATACTCTATTTGTCCAGTAAAGTACAAATCTGGGGAGGAGTGAAAAGGTCTAGTTAGCTCACAGTTGAGAGTCCATGAAGGGCAAGAACATGACCTGTCCTGCTCAGAGCCTTGAGTGTTGGGAAGGTAGTCCTAAACAACACAGCAATTCTCGACTCCAGTGCCCCTCAGCCTTCCTAATGCTGCAACCCTTTACTACAGTTCTTCATGTTGCGGTGACCTCCAACCAGAACTTTATTTCATTGCTACTTCATAACTGTATTATGATATATTTATATATGTGACATATACATATATATTAGATATGTGATAATAGAGATATGTGTGTATATATGTGATAAATACATATGGTATATCACATATATACATATATTTAAATTTTAAACATCTATCCCACTCCTTGGAATATACCCAGAAAATGCTCCAGCACACAACAAGGACATATCCTCAACCATGTTCATAGCAGCCTTATTCATAATAGCCAGAAACTGGAAACAGCCTAAATGTCCCTTAGTTGAAGAATGGATAAAGAAACTGTGGTACATTTACACTATGGAATACAACTCAGCTAAAACAAAACAAAACAAAACAAATCAAGGAAATCACGAAATTTGTGGACAAATGGATGGGACTAGAAATGATCATACTGAGTGAGTTAACCCAGAAGCAGAAAGACTCACATGGTATATACTCACTTATAATTGGGCACTAGCCCAAAAGACACGTCCCACGAAAGTTTTCACTTACCAGGAGATTGGGATAGATGTGAGGACATCCTACTGAGACTCTGGGTAAAAGAAATATAGGACATGGGGAAATAGAAGGACCCAGAAGGTCCTAGAAACCTACAAGAAGAACATCGTGATGAGTGGATGGGGGCCCAGGGGGTCTGCTCAAACTATTGCACTAACCAAGGAAAATACAAGTAGTAAACATCGAACCTATACTCTGATCTACCCAATGGACAGGACATTCCCCACAGTTGTGTGGAAAGTGGGGACTGACTCTGACATGAACTCTGGTGCTCCATTTTTGACCACCTCCCCTTAGTGGGGAGGCCTAGTGGCACTCAAAGAAAGAACAGTCAGGCTACCAAGATGAGACTTGATAGCCTATGACCATATAGTGGGGGAGGAGGGCCCCTCAGTCATAGACCTAGGGGAGGGGAATAGGGTGAAAGTGGGAGGGAGGGAGGAATGGGAGGATACAAGTGATGGGATAACAATTGAGTTGTAATCTGAATAAATTAATAAAATTAAAATTAAAAAAACCTCTATTTGTTTTTATGTGTATGAGTGTGTTGCCTGCATATATGTATCACGTACATGCCTGATGCCTGCAGAGGTCAGAAAAGGCCATTGGATCCTCTGGAACTTGAGTTACTGTTTGATTGTGAGCCACTATTTGGGTGCTGGAAACCAAGTCAGGTCCTCAGCAAGATCAACAAGCACTTTTCTTGTTTGTTTGTTTGAGACAGGGTTTCCTTGGCTGTCTTAGAACTCACTCTGCAGACCAGGCTGGCTTCAAACTCAGGATCCTCCGCCTGCCTCTGTCTCCTGAGAGCTGGGATTGAAAGCTTGTGCCCCGACTGCCCGGCTGCAACAAATGCTCTTAGCCACTGAACAATCTCTCTGGCCTTTATGGTTTACTTTTGAGACAGGGTCTCACAATGGGATGCCTAGCTGTCCTGGAATGCGCTATGTAGGTTAGGCTAGGATCTCTAGTTCAAAGAGATCCACCTGTCTCCGCCTCTCAAGTGCAAGGATTAAAGCCATGCACCACCACTTCCTACCTGAAGTGATAACATTTTAATTATGTTTATTTGTGTTTATAAGTGTGATGCCCCAGAAGCCTGACAAATAAGAGGAAGTTATGAAAGCCTTGATATGGGTGCTGGGAACTGCATTTAGGTCCTCTGGGAGAACAGCAAGTGCCTTTAGCAGCTGAGCCATCTCTCCAGCCCTTTGGAAACATTTCAGCTGTCGGCCTATTCTCTAGCTGTGATCTTATCAGTTCTACCATCCATGGACGTTAGCGTTGACACGCCTTTGCAGCCTCCTCTGCGCAGCCCTTCCTGTATTACCTGGGGTGATTCTTCTTCAAGAAAGCAGAGGCAAGTCTTGGGGATCTACAATTGGGGTTCAGGTTGGAGAAATAGGCTCGTCTCTTATCTGCATTGTCCACCAGAGAGATCCAGCTGCTTGCTGTCACACTCCATGGCTCCCCCTTTCCCCTGTAAATGTCCGTATTTGAGTAGTAGTTATTCTACCAAGACTGATGAGTTTGCTAAATTCTGCATTTTAAAATCTGGCTCCGTAGAATTTTGCAGGAGCAATGGCTTCTATTTTTAAAAAGGGCTGTTTGGTTTTTTTTTTTTTTTCCTTCTTCTTCTTCTGATTATTATCGCGTGAATTTTGTACTCAGCGGAGCAGTTTGGAAAGCCCAGCTGCAGCGTGGAGACTTCCCAAGCCGTGTGCAGCTAGGTGAGGGTTGCCCAAAGTGGGATTCTATCTTTGGGTGCCCTGGTGGTTCCTTCAGATAACTGAGGGAGACCCCAGCATTTAAGAGAACGTAGGGTAGACTATTTCATGTGTATATAACCCATTGATTGAGTAATACAGCAGCTATGACAAGATGAAACTAGAAAGCACTCATTGGTTCCATACTGGATGACTCAAAGAAAAATATTCCCCATGTGGAAATTAAGCTGACATCACAGTCTTAGCTTTGTTTCCTGTGATTACTTATAATAGGTTAATATAAACTTGGTGGTTGAAAACAAAAAAGTAACTAGTGGTCTCCTACACTTGGGGACACCAGAACATGGAAACCAGCTTGACTCTGGTGAAGTGAGGACGCTGGGACACCTCTGCTCCTTTCAGAGGTACCAGGACAAGGGAATGCAGGTTGCAGCAGAGGGCAAAGCCAATTCTCTATCAGGCAGGTAGAGACGTCGCCCCCAGAGGAAAGTAACTTGTATCTCTTAGCTTCCCTAGGGGTTACCAGCATTCCTGGATGTGTGGCTGGCACTGCTCTGGTCTGTGTCCCCTCCCCCTCATTTGAACATGTTCGTGTGTGCTTGTCCATGTGGGTACATGTGTCTATGCGTGGGTGTGGCCAGAGGTTGGCAAAGGTACCTTCTTCAGTCTACCTTGTGACTACAGCGTCTTTTGCCAGACATGGAGCCCATTGATTCAGCAAGCTCCAGGGGACTACCTGCCTTTTCCTTGCCACAGTCGGATAACAGATGTCTGCTGCCATGCTGAAGAGCCAAACTCAGGTCTTCCTGCCTGTGAGGCAAACAACTTTACCCACTGAGGCATCTCCTCAGTCCCCCGCTACCCCCGCCTCTTTATTGTAAAGAGTCAGGAAAATGATGAATTTAAGGTCAGTTTAGACCATACACTGAGACCTTATTACAAAAAACAAACAAACAAAAACCAAAAACAACAACCCCTCCAAAACAAAACAAAACAAAACTGTAACCAAAACCAAGCAGCCAAGCAAGCAACCCAAGGGCTGGAGATACAGCTTAGTGCAGAGGCAAGGCCCTCAGTTTAAGCTGGCAGTGCTGCAAAAGAAAAACAGCAACAAAAAAGATATGGTGGTGGTGTTTAGGACCTACCCCAAAATCCCAGGACGACCTCCACATTCCAAGATCCTTCCTTAGTCCCATCTCCAAAGGCTTGCTCGCTCCTTCCTTCCTTCCTTCCTTCTTTCCTTCCCATGTACATAATGAAACACGTGACCAGAATTAGTATGCCTGCCACAGTGGCCCCGGAAGTTTGCACAGCATAAGGCAGGCTAATGAGTCTTTAGCTGGCGCATGGGTACGCACAACCCCTTGGGAGGAAGCTTAGGGAGGGTTGCATCAACTTAGGCATTTATGACCAGACTTGGCCTCTTGACAAGATCCTATCACAAAAACAAAGAAACAAACAAAATGCTTATTTTTTATTTTGTATGCACGTGTGTTTTGCCGCCTGCTTGTATGTCTGTGTACTATATGTGTGCAGTGCCTTCAGAGGCCAGAAGAGGGTGTCAGGTCCCCTGGAACTGAGGTTACAAATGCTGTGAACCTCCATAAAAGTGCTGGGAATTGAGCTTGTGCTGATGGAAGCCCACCCAGCGCTCTTAACCAGTGAGCATCTCTCCAGCCCCAAGCAAAACAAAATGCATCTAGGTTTGCAGAATTGATACTCCTGAGGGAGGGGTCTACCAACTGCTGTCCACTGGGTTTTACCAACTGCTGCAGCCTCTAATTCCCTTAAGGCACCCGGGGAAGGAGTTTGAGGCTTTGGACCCTGGAGACTTGGCACACAGACCATGGAAGGAAGGAGTCTTGTGTCCCTTTGCCATAGCCTAGAATTCTCGTTCTGGTTTGAGTCACCGGTGACATACATTGGTGACAGGCAACACAGAACACAGAGTATCATCATTTACTGTAATATATTAATTATGTTAATTTTCAGACAGGCACTTACTACGTAGCCTATGTTAGCCTCAAAACAGAAATCCTCCTGTCTCTACTTCCTGAGGGCTGGGATCTCAGGTGTGTATCACCACTACACTTGGCCGGAAACACGACTTTGAAGTTGCCAAGTTCAAATGACTCTTGTACTCCATCCAGATCACTGCCTTGGGGCCCCACCTCAGATTCTCTCGGTATTTATTTAAATTGCTTTTGAAATGTTAATCACCTCATGTTAATAAACAAAGTAATTATTCTTGATGTTCCACGCGGGCGCCGTTTATTAAAGGGAGCCGATATTATTCATGATTTCACCAGGAAACTCGGGATCCATGAGCAGGCTAATGTGCTCTTCTTATGAAATTACCAGGACATTTTCCTGTTGCATAATCAGTAAATTAGAAGCAGGATTATCACATTTTGGGGAAGGTGCGGGAGCCACTTCTACCAGATCTGATTAGTGTATTCACAGTGGGAGCTTTCTCTTGCAAGGCTTTGGGGAGGGTGGTGAGTGAGTGTGAGTGTGTGTGTGTGTGTGTGTGTGTGTGTGCGCACACGCGTGTCTTTACCAACTGAACTCCGTGTAATTTGGCAAGCTGTGGAGAAGTGTGCAAAACCAGCAAGTGTGTGTGTGTGTCTCTCTGTGTGTGTGTGTGTGTGTGTGTGTCTGTATGCAGCATTTATGGGGCTCTGCCTTGCTGATTAACAGGTTTGTACCACCTCAGGCCTCCTTCCCACCTTGTGCACATCTGCTCAGGCCCGCTGTTGTTCTCCTGTTACGGACACCAGCCAGGAATGGTTCCTCTGGCTGAGCTATCTGGCTGAAAGGACTGAAGGAGCCAGAGATTCAGGAGGCCTGACAGGCCCTCTCCACACCCTGTGTGAGACAGGCTTTCACATACCTGAGGCTGGCCTTGGACTTCTAACCATCCTATTTCTACCTCCCAAGAGCTAGGATTACAGAAGTGTGCCACCATGACCAGTTTTTTGTTTTTTGTTTTTTCTGTTTTTTTTTTTTTCTTCATCAGACCAAGTCTTTTACTGTAGCTCAGGCTAGCCAAGAACTCTCTATGTAACCCAGACTCACCTCAAACTTATGCCAACTCTCCTGCATCATCCTTGCTAGTACTTGGATTACAGAGGTGTGTCATGACACCCAACTCATCAGCCTTTCTTTTGACATTTTATGCCTGAGCCCTGACAGGGTGTGAGTTGCTGGCTGCTTCTGCATTTCTCACATGTGCAGCCCATGTGTGCCTGGTACCTGTGGAAGACACAGAGTAGAGGAGGCTCTGGGACTGGTGTTACACAGGTGTCTGTGGGTGCTGGGAACCAACCCCAGTTCCTCTGCACATACGACAAATGCTTTTAAGCCCTGAACCATCTCTCCAGCCTGGATGACCCATCTTAATTATGGACAAGGCCATTCCCTGGGCTAGGGAGACTGAGGTGCATAAAACAGAAAGCCAGCTGAGTACCTGCTTGCATTCCTCCATCCTTTCTGCTTCTGGGTTATGGATGCTATCTCGTCAGCTGTGTCGAGCTCCTGTCTTGTCTTCCCCATCAGGATAGGCTGTGCCCTTGAACTGGGAGCTAGAACGAACCCTTTCTCCCTTAAGTCGCTTTTGTTAGAACATTTTATCACACCAAGAAGAAAAGCAACTAAGATACCGTCTCTACAAAAATGGAGGTACCACCTCTCTATTGAAGTTATAATAAGCACAGACAGAAGGACTGTGGGCTTCAATGCATCTTAGTCTGCGAAATATTTCAGACCATGAGGTTTATAAGCAATAGAAATTTATTTCTTAAAGTCCTGGAAGCTAGGAAGTTAAGGTCAATGTGCCACTGCATTCCATGTCTACAGAGGGCCCTCCCACTCCTCATAGGGGACGACTGCCATGTCTTCTCGCAGATCTAGTCACAGCTAAAAGGCCCACTTTCTTACTATCACCTCCTGAAAGCCTTCAGTTCAATACATGAATGGGGCTGGGAACCATTCAGACCCAGTGGGCCAGTTCCCCCTCCCTTCCTGGACCCACTGCTGTCGACATGCTGCTGCCTGCCCCCTTGGATGGCTCTCGATGTGGATTATCAGCCCCGCTCCAGCACAGAACCCACATTCCAGGCTTAGCTCCACTGGTCCCTTCTTTCACCAGCTGGACTTGGCCTTCTTAGCTTTGCAGGTGGACACTGCCGACAAACACATGGGCACCAGTTTGAAGACCAGGAACTCAACTGGAGGAGGCAACAATCCCAGTCAGGGAGGAAGCTTAGCTTGAGGAGACCTTGCCGGGAAGACCTGAGGAACATTTTGTCTGTTTCCCTACAGGTACCTAACCTTGGGCTTTGTCTTTTAATTCCAAGTGGATGGAGGATGAGATGTGAGGTGGTGGGTGGGGTGGAGGGTGGGGATTGGAAACCTTGAGTGCCCCCTGCTGGCCACGACTGAGAATGTAAACCAGGGACCTTCAGTAAAACTGAAGCTGTCCCAACATTCTACTCCACTCCTCCAAGGTTCCAGGCCTTCTCTACAAACCCCTGGCCATTGCTCTTTTGTTTTGTTTGGTCCTCTAAGACAGTAGGGAGGTGGCTGAGAGCTGTGGGGGGTCAGCGGCAGGGGAGACACCTGTTAGAGATCTCTGGCCTCTGATGTAGTCTCCTGCTTAACAGTAAAAGGAAAATTTACTTGTCAATACTTAAACATCCGTCTTGACAGAAAAATTTCCGGATTGGATTTCTCCTAAAAAATGTACTCTGATGTCAACCTCAGGCTCCTGTGTTAGCTAGAACAGTTTGATACTGGTTTGTTATTTGTGTGTGTGTGTGTGTGTATGTGTTTGTGCTTGTACATGTGTGTGCTCAGAGGTCAGATGAGGGTGTTTCCTCATCTAGCTGTCTCTACCCATTCCTTTGAGGCAAGGTCTCTCCCTGAATCTGGGACTCATAGTTTCTTGGCTACACCAGGAGCCAGCAGCATTTGGCAGTCTTCCGGCCTCTGCTTCCTGTAGAAAGTGTTGGTACAGGCATGCACAGGATGAGTAGAGTGTTATGTGAGTGCTGGGATCCAAACTCCGGTCCCCATGGTTGAGGAGCAAACATTCTTAACCAGGGAGCCATCTCTCCAGCTCCCAGCTAGAGCAGTTATGAAGTATGAGGGATAAAACCAACAGCCTTATGTTGCTTCTGATATGACAAAATGAGGTTGGATAAAAACTTGCAGTAAATTATAATGTGTGAGTGGCTGGGCCAGATCAGAGGAAGCTAGGTCATGCCATGCTTATAGACATTAGCTTTTATTCCGAGTGGGAGAGCTTTGAGGAAGCCAAGGTCATACTCATTTTTTTCAAAATGATTGTCTTTATTTACGTGTGTCAGTGTGTGTGCCCACATAAGTTGATATGCACCATGTGTGTTCAAATGCCCATGGAGGCCAGAGGGCACCAGGTTCCCTAGAACTTGGGTTACAGGCAGTTGTGAGGAACCTGCTATAAGTGCTGGGACTTGAACCCAGGTCCTCTGCAAGAGCAAGGAAGAACTTTTTAATGGCAGCACCATTGCTCCAACTCCATAGTTATATTTACTATGTAACAAGTGGGAGGCAAGAGCAGAACCGTGGATCCCATTGGGTCGTTCTTCTAATAGAGGTGAGAGAGGAGCGGAACGTGAGCCAGAAGGCTGGTGGTGACGTGGCTGCTACCACACAGACGTGAAGCCACTCCTTCAGACCATCCAATCCAAGCAGAGGGTCCTTGGCGGCAGCCCCCTCGGCTATAGCCTGAGACATCACTCACTAGAACTGAGGGTCTCATTTACTTTCTTCAGAAAGAGGTTACCAGGCCCCATCCATGACCTCAGAGAATCATCCCACCGTGACCTGGAACTGTACGCTCACTGTAAGCAGACTCGAGCAATACTAGCTAGACCTTGGTATGAGGGACAGAAAGCTGGCAATCTGTTAAAAATGATTTCTGTCATTCAGTTGTCCCAATGAATCAGTCTCTTGACAGGCTCCAGAGCATTCTACATATTATTCTTTCCTCTAATATGGGCAGCCCTTCTAATCCATGGGGGAGGTTTTAAAACCAGTGAATTTCTGAAAGCAGGGAGGGGCTAGGACCCTACATATATTACATATACTATTTCCTTTCTTCCTTCCTCCCTCTTTTCCTCCTCCTTCTCCCTCCCCCGACCCCACTTTGGTGCTAGGGACCCAGTACATTCTAGCTAAGTACTTTACCACTGGTCTGTACTGCTAGGATTCCTTTTCTTTTCTTTTTTTTTTTTTCCAGACACCTTAGAATATGGTTTTTTTTTTGTGGTTGTTGTTTCTTTACTAAGTCAAGAATGCCTCCCCTTTTCACATAAAGGACACATCTTACAGTCCCTCTTTGGCATGGACTTTGGCATGCCACTACTTTTGCACTTCAGAGCCGTTATGAAATAGAGGTTACCTCACTCATTATGATAATTTCTAGCTCAATGGTATATACTCACTTATATCTGCATACTAGCCCAAGGGGCATGTCCCACGAAAGCCTTCACTTACCAGGAAACTGGGACAGAGAGGAGGACATCCTATTGGGACTCTAGATGAGAGAAGCATGGGAGAATAGCAAAGTAGAAGGATCCAGAGGGTCCTAGAAACCTACAAGTAGAACATTATGATAGGCAGATTTGGGCCCAGGGGTCCCACTCAAACTAAGGCACCAGCCAAGGACAATACAGGCAGTAAACTTTAAATCCCTACCCAGATCTAGCCAATGGTCAGAACATTCTCCACAGTTGAGTGGAGAGTGTGATATGACTTTCTCACATACTCTGGTGCCTCACATTTGACCATGTCCCCTGGAGGGGGAGACCTGGTGGCACTCAGAGGAAGGACAGCAGGTTACCAAGAAGAGACTTGATACCCTATGAGCATATACAGGGTGAGGTAATCCCCCTCAGACACAGTCATAGGGGAGGGGAATAAGAGGAAAAGGGGAGGGAGGGAAGAATGGGAGGACACAAGGGATGGGATAACCACTGAGATGTAACAAGAATAAATTAATAATAAAAAATTTAAAAAAAGAAAAGAAAAGAAATAGAGGTTACTTGAATGCAGCATCGAGATGCAGGGCATCCAAGAGCCAAGGTAATTGCCAAGCAACTAATGAAAGGGTAGCATATACAGCACGGATACACCAGACAGAGGGCAGTGTGCCAGAATTGTATGATAGGAAATTTCATCATGCTCCTCAAAATTATATGCAGCGTAAAGCTCAGGGATGATTTCTTTCTAGTTCACTTCTTATCCCATTAATCATTACAAACTGAAAGCTTCCATTTAAATATTTTCAGACCGTGGTTGACTATGGAAAGCTGAGGCTGTGCAAAGTGAATCGTGCACGGGACCCACCACTGTGTGTCAGAGCTGGAGAGATAGCTCAGAAATGAACTTATTGCTCTTGCAGAGGACACAGGTTTGATTCCCAGCACCGCATGGCTACTCACAACTATTTGTAACTCCAGTTCTAGGAGATCCAATGGCCTCTTTTGAGCTCTGCAGGCACAGGGCATGCATGTAGTACACATACATACATGCAGGCAAAATATTCATACACATAAAATAAGTAAATAAATCTGTAAAACAAAATCCACACCAAGTCTCCAGTAAAACGAAGTCCAGGATACACAGGACTGACAGGAGGCTTGAAGCCTTTGGGAGACACCTACACTCGGGATTACATGAGTGTAGGGCTAACTTTGTAGTGTCCCCTTAGGTTTTGCACAGGGAACCTCCCTTGCCTGACTCCTAACCCTTGTGTGTTTGAGACACATAGCGACAGCACACTCAGATCCTTTGACAGAGTGGCACAGAAGTGTACTGATGCCATGAGAGGCTCTTACCTGAGACAGGGGTGGGAGAGGAGCAGATGTTGCTGAGGGTTATGTTGAACTCCTGACCCTCCCGTTCTACCCACAAATGGTAGGATTACAGGTTCTATTTCAGTTGTTTTTCTGTTACGGTGATCAAACACCATGACCAAAAGCAACTTAGGAAATGTAATGGCTAGTTTAGGCTGTCAGCCACACTGGAAATCAAATTCTGTGAGGAATCTTCCTGATTGCATTACTGCAGGTGTGAAGAACCCACCCTAAATCTGGTTCACACCTTCTGGTGGCAGACTATACAAAAGGACACAGAAGAAGGAAACTCACTTTTTGTCTGCTCACCATCACTCTTGCTGGTACATTCATCTACGTGCAAGGCTTCTTTCACAACCTCTCAAAACAACACCATAGACTGGACCAAGGATTCAAATCCATGAGCCGTCTTAGGGTTTTATTGCTGTGAAGAGACGCCATGACCATTGCAGCTCTTATAAAGGAAGACATTTAATTGGGGCTGGCTTATGGCTTAGAGGTTTAGTGTATCATTGTCACAGCAGGAAACATGGTGTCCTGCAAGCAGATATAGAGCTGAGGACATAGGTAAGAGTTCTACCTCTGGATCAGCAGGCCGCAGAGACAGCGAGCCATTGGCCTGGCTTGAGCTTCTGAGCTTCTGAAAGCTCAAAGTCCCCGTGAGACACTTCCCCCAACAAGGCCACACCCCCTAATAGGCCCACACTCCTTAAGGGCCTATGGGGGCCATGTTTATTCAAACCATCACATGAGCCTACGGGAAACATTTCTCATTCAAACTGACGTGAGGCCTATGCCACCAAAGTGGTTTGGGTTTTTGTTTGTTTGTTGAGACAGAGTCTGGTTATGTAGCTCAGGTCAGGTTCAAACTCATAATCCCCTGGAGTGCTGAGATTACAGTTATAGACTCCTACACTATGATAGAAAGGAGTGAATTTAACCAAGGTGTTTAACCAAGTTCAGACAGGGCTTATAGCCTCAGTGTAGCAAAGTTGTAGATGAAACTGTCCTGCCTTTTGCAAAGGTGTAAACACATTACCTATCCTGTCTTTTTTCTCCTATTCACCCTCCCCCACCCCCCTCCCCTTCTCAGCTCATCTTGGTTTTCCAAACCTTCATTCCCATCACATGTTGGTCACCCACTCCAGGTCTGAGACTTTCTTAATGCCTGACCCGGATAGAGCTTTAAATTCACAAGCTACCTGCTCTCCCCAGTCTTGTTGTGGATATACTGCAGTGAGTCAAGGATGTTTGGACCACAAATCCCTAATCCTGGCTCCAGGATCCTGGCAACAGTCATCACATAAATTTTCTAGCAAGAGGCACATCCGCATAATTAAGCCAAAGATATCGCAGACTCAGACACATGCAAAGAGGGCAGGGCTGGAAGAAGGGTACCATTCATCAACGCCTCATCATAAATTCAAGTTGAAAGGCTGAAAAGAAACAAAACATGGATGATTCCCAACCCCAGCAGCTGGACCCCTCACCAAAACCCCAAAATCACTGCAGCTCAACTCCACATCTGGGCAAGAATAAAAAATAATAAGGACTTAAAAAGAACAGACGCTGGGTAATTACCAGTTGAAGGGCGGATCAGGAATATAAATTTTCTGAGAGCCTAAAGACAGAAATATGCATTGGCACATGGGTCTTAGGACTGCAAATTCCACCCAGCTGTGGCCACTGCTCTTCTGCATTGCGACTAATATTCAGTTAGCAGATGCACTTTCCTTGCAATGAACATAATTATGTTCAGGTTGACATGACCTGAAGTAGGGTTACTCAATTTTTATTTATTCTGCATCAGCTGTGGAATAAAATGTTCAAGAGGGTTTTTGATGCTTAACACAGCACCAGAAAGCATTGGGAAGAATGTTTTGGGTTTTTGTTGTTGCTGTTTTTGTTTTTTGTTTTGTTTTGTTTTGAGTGTGGTCCTTGTTCTGTTGTCCATGGTGATTTTTAAGCACCCATGATTCAAGATAGATCCTCTTGCCTTAACGGGTGTTTTCCGCCATGCTTAGCTCAGAACACTGTATTTAGAGTTAGGTTTAAGGTCTATCTCATCTGGGGCTAGAGAGATAGCCTGGTGGTTTAGAGCCAGCACTCCTCCTGTTGTAGAGGATCTGGGTCTGAGGAGCTAATCAGGCAGCTCACAGCCACCTGTAACTCCAGTTCCAGGGAATCTGCTGCCCCCTTCTGGCCTCTGTGAGTACCTGTGCACATACCATGCACATAAATTCATGCAGGCACACGCACAAACACATAAATAAAAAAAAAGTATTAATTTAAAAGTTCTATTTAATTCATGTATTCATTACATGATTCCAGGTATGATCTAATATCCTAAGCTTGTGAAGAACTCTGTAAAAGAATGTAAAATCTACCTCAGAGGTCTTTTTTTTGTTTTTGTTTTTGTTTTGTTTTGTTTTTACAAGAATTAAATTAGGTTGTATGCGTTGAAACCCAGTCATGGGCTGATGAGATGGCTCAGTTACTGAAATACTTGCCTCACAAGCAAGAAGACCAGTGTCACATCTCCAGATCCCTCCCATACTTAGAAGAAAAGAGCAAAAGCCAGCTGTGGTGGCACAGGCAATGCTTGTATCCAAATGCTGGAAAGGCAGGGTTGGGATTCCCAGGACTGGCTGGTCATCCAGTTTAGCCTGCTTGGTGAGTTCCAGGCCAGTGAGAGACTCTGCCTCAAAAAACAGACTAGAGTTGGGCTGGAGAGATGGCTCAGTGCTCCTCCTGCACAGGGCCCAAGTTCTGTTTGTAGCACCTGTATAGGTGGGTCACAATCACCTATAACTGCAGCTTCCGGGAACCCAAAACCCTATTCTCACTCTATAGCTACCTGCACATATATGTGCAGATATACAGTCTTACACATATACACACAAGTAAAAGTAAAATAAATCCTAAAGAAAAAATCTAAATAAGGTGGGGACTGGTGAGATGGCTCCATGCATAAAGGTACTTGTCATTGAGACTGACAGCCTGAGTTCAGTCCCCAGAACCCATGTGGCTGACAGGGAGATTGTACTTCTACAAGTTGTTTTCTGACCTTCATATGTGCCATAGCAACAGGCATTTACACATGCATGCACACACACACACACACACACACACACAGAGAGAGAGAGAGAGAGAGAGAGAGGAGAGAAGAGAGGATGAGAGATGGAGAGAGAGAAAGAGAGAGAGGAGAGAGAGCGAGAGAGGAAGGAGAGAAGAGAAGAGAGGAGAGAGAGAGGAGAAGAGAGGAGAGAGAGAGAGAGAGAGAGAGAGAGAGAGAGAGAGAGAGAAAGAGAGAGAGAGAGAGAGTGCATAGTGTCCAAGAAGCAACACCCAAACTTGTCCTATGGTTTCCTCACACATGTAGGTGTGCCACAGGTACCTGTAGCAGCAGCAAAGAAGAGGCAGGAAGCACATTAAGTCAACTCACTGAACTGGGACTCCCCCCGTGGAGGTCAGGGACCAGCCTTGGGGGTCAGTTCTCCCCTTCCCACCTTATTGTGACACCTTCTCTTTTTGCCACCCATGAGCTTTTATGAATGCTTTTATTTCAGCCTCCCATCTCTCCCTGGGAAATTGAGGTTACAGATACGGCGCCACCGTGTCCAGCTTTTATGTGGGCTCTGGGGATCTGAGTTCCAGATCCCCATGTTTGCATGGCGAGCATTTATCTTCTGAGCCAGAGATGCCATTTTCATGAATGTGACAGTGCAGTAATGAGAGATCCTGCCTGGTGCCAGACTGTGGCAATGCCAAGGAGTAAGAACCGCAATCCGCTTCCTCTGACCTGTGAGCTTAGTAACTTGATCTTATCTCAGGATTGTCTTATATTCACCACTTTCCATGGGGGCTTCTCCATTTTCCTCCAGAGATGTTTTGCAGCCAGTGTTGTCAATGTCTGCCTGTCTTGTAAGCTGGGTCAGGAGGCCAGTGGAGGGAAGCCTTACACACTGTTACAAGACTCCTGGGAATGGTGTATGTGGGCAGTATGTGTGTGTCTGTGTATAGCATATGTGTGTGGTGTGTGGGTGTGGTGTATGTGGATGGTATGTGAGTTTAATGTGTGTGTGCTTTATGTGGGTTGTGTGTGTGTATGTGTTTTTGTGGGATATGTGGACAGTGTAGGTGTGTGGTATATACAGGCAGTATGCATGCATGTTATATGTGAGCAATGTGTGGGTGGTATGTATGTGTAATGTGTATGTGTGTGTGAGATATGTGGTGTATGTGGACTCTGTGTGTGTGTGTGTGTGACAGAGAGAGGGGGTGGCATATGTGCAAAGTGTGTATGGGGGTGTGGTCTATGTGGGTGGTATGTGTATACTGTGTGTGTGTGTATGTCTGTGAGGTGTGTGGTATATTTGGGTGGTGGATTTGGGTATATGGTGTATGTGGATAGTGTGTGTGTGTGTGTGTGTGTGTGTGTGTGTATCTAGCAGGGTCTTGGGCATGCTTGGCATGTGCTCTACCACTCTACCACTGGAAGCTTAAAGCTTATTTGCTTATGTCTAACCTTATTTATTCTCTTAGCGGAGAGAGAGGGGGTTTTGGTGATGAGAGACAGACAGAGACTGACTTAGGGAAAAGGGTTATATTACACAGGAATGGAATCATCTCTGATCTGAAGGACCACTGGGGCCCATTTTGTAAGTTGCCTACTGTGTGGTAAAACTAA
Organism: Acomys russatus; assembly: GCF_903995435.1. NCBI lineage: Eukaryota > Metazoa > Chordata > Mammalia > Rodentia > Muridae > Acomys > Acomys russatus. The sequence goes on along the minus strand of NC_067161.1, from coordinate 47,978,096 downwards.
AGTCACAGGGTTTATGTCAAATGTCAAGGCATCCACGGCTTAGGCAGCATGGGCAGATAACAGCCACCCACGGCTTAGGGAGCATGGGCAGATAACAGCCACAAAAGTAGCTGCGTTTGTCTTGGGTGGTACCATGGGTGAGGGCCAGGAAGTTTAGTGTGGAATATGAATTCCAAGCAAAGTGTTGTGTCAAACCAAGAGGAGCCCCAAGACCCTGAGAGAAACCCCCAACTCAAGCAATGCAGGAAGAAGAGTCAAGCAGCAGGAAAAGTCTATACTTTGGCAATGGCTGTCTAGAAAGTCTCTCACACCGCACTGTGGCCCATATTTAACCTGACTCCACCTGGGGCCCAGGGTCTGCAGGTATGAGGAGGACCCTCCTTAAGCATCTCTGAGAACTGAACAGCCTAGAGGCAGGACTCAGAGTGGGCAGGGAAGGCATCCCAGGACGCTTCTGGGAACAGGTAGGTGGTCTTAAAAACTCCAGGCAAGCTATTTGTTCTTTGAGTGCTGCTCACTGAGTAAATGGATCTCAACTCCAAGTTTTCTCATCTCTTAAATGATCCTCAGTTAATCGGGAGGTGAGATGAAGGGGAACATGAAAGTCTCTTGCAGCATTGCCTGTTACGGGGCCAGCGCTCAATAAATGCTTATTGCTGGTACAGAGTAGTAACATATTTCAAAAAGAAATGAGTACATTCCTTAAAAACCGAAGCAATAATGACGAGACTGCCATCTTCTCTGACTGAAGGAAGGAATGCACAGACTCAATGTAAATCAGCACGTATCTGCTGATAAAAGGGTGGCAAAGCAGGCTGGGGACCACAGTCAGCAGCTGAGGGACTATTTTGCATCAGGCATTAAGATAAATGTCCTAGAAAGTCCTTATCATGCCACCCTTTCAAGCCTCACATACGAGAGGAATGTTGTCTCCATAGTACAGGGAAAACGATTAAGTGTGTGGCTGAAGGTCCTGTGGTTAATTAGAGCAGAGTCCTGAACCGAGCACCTCAGGCAAGCTGTTTGCTAGCATGCTGAATTCCAGAGGCTGAGGCCAAGTAAAAAAAAATCATTGATTCTTTTTTCTTAATATAAAATGGTAGTGAGTGGAGACACTAAATGCAGTTTATTCCAGACAGAGGGAGGGACTGTGGTGTGTTCACGTTGTAAAGGATGTGACAGCGGGTTCCGAGTCAGAAAAGGGACACGGTGGATGAGAATCCAGGAGAGAGGACCTCAGCAAGTGCCACACTCAGCCTTATTGGTAAGCACTTCTGGGCCTTTTCCTGAGAAAGACTGATCCTCTAATCTTTCCGGTTAATGTGTTGCGTGTCTTTTCTTGATTTCTTACCATCTGGGACACAGTTTCCCACTGAACCCGGTACTCACCAGTTTGTCTAGGCTGGCTGGTCTGCAAGGCCGCTTACAGGCTTTGCCTCCCAGTGCTGGAGTTGCAGGCATCTGCCAAGATGCCCAGCTTTTCTTTTCTTTTTTTTTTTATAATTAATTTTTATTATTAATTTATTCATATTACATCTCAGTTGTTAGCCCATCCCTTGTATCCTCCCATTCCTCCCTCCCTCCCGCTTTTCCCCCCCCCCCTACTCCCCTCCGCTATGTCTGTGACTGAGGGGGACCTCCTCCCCCTGTATATGCTCATAGGGTATCAAGTCTCTTCTTGGTGACCTATTATCCTTCCTCTGAGTGCCACCAGGCCTCCCATTCCAAGGGACATGGTCCAATATGGGGCACCAGAGATGCCCAGCTTTTATGTGGGCTCTAGAGTTGCAAACTCAGTTCCTCATTTTACTGAGTGCCAACCCGAGCCCCTAGCTTCTCTGTTTTAGACACCATGGCATCACCCAGAATCCTTCTGTGGAAAGGTAAGTGCCAAAGTCAGTGTCAATTGTGGCTGCAGAAGGCAAGGTTCTTCGTTGCAGAAAGAGATGTACTTCCAGATGTTCATTCCTTTCCAGGAAGGCTGAAAGGCCACACCTGGCTGGTACAGACCAGGAACAACTCAGCTGGTCAGCCACACTGGAGGGCTGCGGCTTTTCAATTCTCTCTGAAAAGATGCTAGGGGCTTTCTTCAAGATAATGTGGGAGTGAGGATAGGCCTGTGTGTGTGGAGGGAGAGAGACTAACACAGGTTGGTAAGTGTTGAGACTAGAACGGGTACATAAGACTCCTTTTTATAAGTCTGGTTTGTTTTTGTTTGTTTGTTTTTTTTAAAGATTTATTTACTTTATTTATTGCATGTGAGTGCTTTATCTACAGAAGAGGGTATCAGATCACATTATAGATAGTTGTGAGCCACCATGTTGTTGCTGGGAATTGAACTCAGGACCTCTTGGAAGAGTAGGCGGCGTTCCTAACCACTGAGCCATCTTTCCATCCCTATAAGTCGGATTTGTTAAGACACAAGGTAGGACCGTACTTAAAGTGTGCACTCATTGAGTTTTTAAGGAGTTAAGAAATCATCACCACCATCTAAATGTATCATTCTCCGAAAGAAACGTCTTGAGTCTGGTGGTCCAGACCCATAATCCCAACACTCAGGAGAAATGGTTTGAAGAAGTCCAAGTTCAAAGCCTGCCTGAGCTACACAGAGAGACCCTGTATTAGTCAGGGCTCTTGAAAAGCCCAGACCTACAGAATGAACATATACGAGCATTTGTTAGCTTTGCTTACGTAGTACCAGATGCTAAGGACCTGGTAACCACTCAGTACAAGGCTGATGCCCCAATACTCCCAGTCTGTCCTTCATGGTGTAGCTGATTCCTGGAGAGCCACTGGCCTTCAGTCCACATGGAGCATGAAAGAAGCTGGTATCTGATGCAGCAACAACAGAGTAGATGCACTTACAAGTAAGAAAAGAAAGTAGGCAGGCAAAAGGCAACGGCTTTTTCCTGGGCCTCCTTATATGCGAGCTGTCATGGGAAGGTGATGCCTACTCTTGGGGATGGTCTTTTTTCCTCAGTTGGTCCTTTCATGAAGTAACCATATACAGACCTACCCCAGGGGCCTGCCCTTAGTTCACCCCAGGTCTAATAAAGCTGACAAATGGGATTAACCCTCTCACCCTGTCTCCAAATCTACTTTTAAAAGCAGGTGCTGAGATGGTTCAGTGGTTTAGAGAACTGGTTGTGGAGGACCCAGGTTCAATCCCTGGCAACCACAGAGTGTCTCACAGCCATCTCCAAAGTCCAGTTCCAAAGGATCTGATGCCCTCTTTTGATCTCTGAGGGTACCAGTCATGCATGTGGGGCATGCACATACATTCAGGCAAAAGCATTCACACACATAAAGTAAATAAAGAAATATTTTTTAAAAATCTATTTTAAAAAGATAGAAAACCCAAAACATAATGCTGTGATCATTAACAGCCACTTCATATGGTCCCTCTTTCCTGTTCCTGGCAGCAGGAACCTCTTTTCTGTCTTTAACACGTTGGCTAGCTCTGGGCTTTCATTTGTCTATGGATGCACATAATAGACACATGTGCCCAACTGCCATCTATCACTTACCATGTTTTCCTGTTAATCCACATGATAGCAACGATTTGTTATTGTTGTTGTCCAATAGTGTTCAGTTGTGTGTCTATCACATTTTGTGATCGGTTCTTTGTTCTTTTCATTTTGGGGCCATGCTGAACAACTCTGAGCACCTCTGTAAACACTGTTATGTGGCTATAGGCCTTCATTTTTCTTGAGTATTTCTAGGAGTAGAATTGCTGTGTCCTGAATCTGCAGGAACTTCCAGACTCTTCTCAAAGTGAGTACACACTTCCATGTTCCGAACAAGAACACGGCAGGCTTCTGGCTTTCCACATTCTCATAAACACCAATATCATCCTTCTTCTACAATTTTAATTCTTATGTGATCATAAATATGTATATCACAACATTACCACTTTAACCAGTTTTTAAAGGTTAAAACAATTGTTTACTATCTCAGCCTGTGTGTGCATGCATGTGTGCATGTGTGTGTGTGTGTGTGTGCATGTGTGTGTTTCCATGTGCACATGCACACGTGTCTGGCTTGTTTAAGTCAGGATAGTATCTAGAGGGACATCCATGTTGTGGCATGTACTGGAGTTCACCTTTATCGGTAACATCACTTTACACGTTGTTACGTGTTGGTCATGTTTGACCCATTCTTCTGTTGATGGACACGTGGGCTACCCTAGCTTTTGGCTGCTGTGAATCATGCTGGTATGGACATCAGTAGGAAAGCTCTAAGTCCTTGCTCTCTCAATCCTTTTCCCTATATACCTAGACCCGAGCCTGCTGGATCCTATGGTAATTCTATATTTAACTCTCCGCCAGACGGTTTTCCACAGCAGCTGTACCATTTTTAATTCCCAGCAACTCAATGGGCCTTCCAGTTTTTCCCTGTCCTTGCCAGTACTTGTTATTTTTGCTTCTCACTGTCCCCTCAGTGAACGTGAGGTGGTCTCTCACTGTGGCAGCTCATGGTGTTGAACATGTTTTCATGTGCTTGTTACTGACCATTTGTCTATTGAAATTCTTTGTACATTAAGGGGGGAAAAAAACCACATTTAAATTGTGTTGTAGTACTTCCTTATTCTGGATGCAAACTCATACCAGGCCGCACTTCCATGGTTATCAGCTCACTTGCTTGGTGGTAACCTTTGGAGAGTGATAGCTTCCGACTGTGGTTCAACATCAATTTATGTTTTCATTCCTAAAATATTTTTTTCTGTTTTTAATTGTGTGGATAAGCCGGTGCCTGTGGAGGCCAGACAAAAGGATCAGATCCCCTTGGAATTAGAGTTGTAGATGAAAGCCACCCATTTTGGATGCTGAGAACTGAACTCAGGTCCTCTGTAAGTACAGTGTGCACTCTTAACCACCAAATCATCTCCCCAGGCCTCTATTTTTTTCCATTTTATTGTTTATACTTTCGGTACCAGACTCAATATTATTGATAAAACCAGAATCAGGAAGATTTACTCTTATGCTTTCTTCTAGAGTTTTATAGGTCTAGCTAGTATAGTTAGGACAATTACCTATTTTGTACTAATCTTTTATATGATGTGATGTAAGGGTTCTAATTCATTCTTTTTGGCAGGTCTATTTGCATATGTATATGCAAAGACTTTTCCATAATAAAAATTCAAAGTAAGAAAAAGCAGCCACAAAAAGTTGTATCACAGGATGGACAGCATTTAGTTAGTGAGAACAACTACCCCACACAGGAGTGGTTTGAGCAGGGCATATTCATTTTTTTCCAACTTTAGGCAAAAAGATTTTAGAGGTAGATAGAGCCGATGAGAAACATCTCTAATCACTCTTAGCCAGAATATTGCTGTTTGTTTTGATGCTCCTATGCATGGCTTTCATCCTTAAGGTTGCCATGGCCACGCCGTAGTTGCTAGAGTACCTGCCAGCGTCTCTGCATTTGGAACAGGAAGAAGAAAAGACAAATGGGAAATCATCCCATCGAATGACCTTTCCCTGAAGGCCATTTAAAGTCTCGGCCTTACAACTCAATGGCTCCTTTTATTCCCTCATAGAGAAGCTAGGTATACAAACATCTACCTCTGTAGGGGCTCTGCTCTGAGATTAGGGTCAATGAATGCATGGGCCTCAAGTACCTACAGCAGGGAGCTTTGGTAGTATTGGACCCAACATCCCTCCTTCAGTGTGCTTAGTGCAAGGGCACCTAACACTGCCAGGGCTTCTAAGGTTTCCATGTTTGGATTATATATTTTATATGAACTCTCCAGATTTCTCAGTGTTGGCAACCGATCAAAAGAAAAGAAAAACAAAAACAGTTTAGTCTTGTCTGAGGAAAACACTCCCAGGCCAGTGTTTTACTCCTGTGCAGCTTGTTGGCCAGTCAGCTTCCAGGCAAATAAATGCCAGAGTCCTTTAAACAAACACGTGCAGACCACAGGAGCGTCATCCATTCCCTTGTGTGGCTCTGGGCCAGCAGGCGGAAGTCACGGGGAAGTAGAGTTTGGCTCTGGGAAGAACTTCAACTACAGAACTGTCAAAACCCAGAAGGAGCAGCCGGGGGAGGCAGGAAGTTCCCGTTGCTGGAGGTGTGTGTGAGCAGATGCTGAGGAAGCGCTTGGCAGGGATTTCTAAGGTCCCTCCAACCCAGAGAGATTCTGAGGCAGTGTGGAGTTTACCACAATGTCAACTGCTGGCAGAGGACCTTTGAGGAGATTAGGTGTCACATCCGGACTGCTAGAGGACTGCTGAGTCCCACCCTCTGAAGGCCTGATGACCTCTACAACATTTAACCTATAGGACAGCAAAGACCACATTTTTCATCATTTACACACATGATTTGATTCTTGTCTACTCTCTGCATGTGAGTACCCAGCAGATTCATCCCTGCTGTTACATTTAACTTAGTGTTGAAGGACTGTTGTAGAAAAAGGTCCTATATTTCTCACAGCCATTTGTACGGGACTCTGCTGTAGTTGCAGGTGGCCGTGGGCTTCAGGAAGGGCTGGAATATAGGGGCTGGGGAAGAGGCTCCGCTTAACCAGCTGTGGGAAGCCATCATCCAGGCTGGAGAAGGCTTTCCAGTGGGACTGCTGGAGGGTTACCCATGTTTCTGCAAGCAGCTCCTCACTACATACGCTCTATAAGTGACTCGATGAACTCACTGGCCCCCCTGGGTGAAGTTCCTTTTAGCACTGGGACCTTATAAAGAGGGGGTAGGTATTTATGACTCCCTCAGGAAGGAATCCTTGAAACGAGTGCTGTGTGTGAACACCACTGCACAAATGTGTGACTCAAGAGGGAACAAAGGGTCCTGTTCTGGAAAAGGTTCTGTGCTTCCCACAATGCTCTCTTGTCACCTTCCTAAACTTCTTATTTCTGAACAGGGGATACTGTGTTTTCATCTTCACAGAGCCTTCAACTCACAGTGAATCCTCCATATGAGTAAGTGAATGCTGGGCATTGGCACACACTCTGAACATGCTCAGAGTCTGCCTGGAGGTAGGGGCAGGCCAAGGGGGAGGGGAGGCAAGAGCAGCAGGATCTGAGCAGCTCCTGAGGTGACTGATGAGAAGGGTCCTAAGCACTCACAGAGGGCATCTTATATAAGACAGGTCAAAGATGGAGAAAGCTTGGTCAGAGAAACTGAAGTCTGAGTTTCAGGTTTGTTGAGAGAGAAAGAGAGGGGGGAAGAGACAGAAAGAGAGGGGGGAGAGAGAGAGAGAGAGAGAGAGAGAGAGAGAGAGAGAGAGAGAGAGAGAGAGAGAGAGAACATTTCCCACCATTTCAGCAGTTAGCAGTAACCATGCGACCAACTTCTTACCAATAGAACACGTGGAAACGCTGTGTGTGTGTGTGTGTGTGTGTGTGTGTGTGTGTGTGTGTGTGTGTGTGTGTGTGCATGCGCGTGCGCGCGCGTGAGTGCACGCACACAAAGGCTCATGGACTGGGATCCTTGATTGCAGCAGAGGGTACTATTTTGAGACATTTGGGGCACTTTGGGAAGTAGGTCTTAACAAGGGGAAGTAGGATACTGGGGACAGGGTATTGGGAGCATCTTGCACCCAGCCTCTTTCTGTTTCTCTCTTTACTTTCGGTCAATGTCAAGTAAAGCTGCTTCTTTGCCCTACACTCCCACCACCGTGATGTTCTGCGCAAGCGCACAGGGCCAAGCCACCATGGACCACATCTTCTGTGACGGAAAGGAATGAAATCCGTTCGCCTGTAAGAAGTTTCTGTCAGGCATTTCGTCACAGACATGGCTCTTCTAGCTTTGCTTCTTGCCTGCAAGCTGGACTGACTCTGCTTGGGGTGTTGACCCAGCCTCGGGCAGGCAGATGACCATGAGGAACAGAGCATCCACTGCCATGGGCTGCTCATCCCAGAACTGTCCTGCCGGGAAGGGACATATGCTCTTACTTTGTAAATGTGGCTGTGCACCTGAGCATGTGTGTGTGTAGGCTAGAGGTCGACGGCCAGTGTCTTCCTTTATCACTTTATTTTTTCTGAGACAAGAGCTGAATCTGGAGATCACTGACTGGGTGGCTCAGCTGGCCAGTGAGGACCTTCCTGTTCCCACCTGCCAGTGCTGGGGTGACAGGTGTGCAGTGCCATGTGTGGCATTTTATGTGGGTGCTGGGGTTCTGAACTCAGGTCCTCTTGTTGCTTAGCAAACACTTTACTGACTGAGCCATCTCCCCAGTGGATATGCCTATTCTTTAAGCTATTGTGCTATGTCAACTTGTTTTTTAGCCTAGTTAACTGAGTACAGGGTGGATAAGAGTTAGAGGGATGGAGGGAAGAGACGTCTTCCAAAGCATGGGGTCGAAGGAGAATATGGTGCCTTTGGGTGTCTGCAGTAACTGCAGTGGGAGTGAGGGCGCTGTCTTGGCTAGGTGATGGTTCTGCGGTACTACAGACTTAATGGCTCAGGCCACAGGCCTTTATTTCCCACAGTCCTGGAGGACAGAAGTCCAAGATCAGTTACCAACAGATCCTGTGCTCAGTGAAGACTCTCCTCCTGGCTTGCAGGTGGCTGCTTCCTCACCATGGCCTTGTGATGAAAGTGGGAGGAGGAAGAGACAGAAATGTTCTCTTTCCTCTTCTTCTTCCTTCTCCCAGCCCTCTTCTTCCCCTTCCTCCTCCTCCTCCTCTTACTCCTTCTTTTTGAGATATGCTCTAGCTATATATAGTGTCTTAGTTATGGTTTCATTGCTGTGAAGAGACACCATGACCAAGGTAACTCTTATAAAGGCAAACATTTAGTTGAGGCTGGCTTACAGTTTCAGAGGGTTAGTCCATTATCAGCATGGCAGCGTGCAGGCAGACATGGTGCTGGAGGAGCTGAGAGGTCTACATCTTATCCAAAGGCAGCCAGGAGGAGGCTCTGATTCCACACTGGGTGGAGCCTGAGCATAGGACACCTCAAAGCCCACCCCCACAGTGACACGCTTCCTCCAACGGGGCCACACCTACTCCAACAAGACTGCATATTCTAGTAGTGCCTCTTCTTGTGGGTCACACATTCAAACACATGAGTCTATGGGGGCCAAAGCACAACAGATGGTTACATAGCTATAGCTCTGGTTAGTGTGGAGCTCGCTGTGCAGGCCAGGCTGGCCTTGAACTCACTTCTGCCTTCCTTCCAAATGCTGAGTGTGCACCACCAATCCTGGCTTTCTCAGAAGGACAGATCGCATAGTGAGAACCCAACTCTTATATGGTCCTATTTGCCTTCTAGAGACCCCCATATCCAAATGCTATCACACTGATGGTGGGATAAGTGACTTTGGGAAGTATAAATGACCAGTATATAACACGTGAGAAGAAATCAGGTTCAACTGAATCACAAAGGACTTTGTGTGCCAAACAAAGTGCTTAGAAATCAAATTGTGGAATGGAGTCATCAAGCTTGTTTAGCAATTTTTTTTAAATGTTGTTACATCTTGGGGAGGGGGAGGTGGAGAGGTCAGAGGATAGCTTTCAGGAGTTGGTTCTCTTCCTTCGCTGTGTGGGCCCAGGGATTGAATCAAGTCATCATGCTTGTTAGAAAATGTCTTTCCTCTCTAAGCCATCTCACTGGCCCAGGATTTTTCATTTGAGACTTGAATTGTATTCTGTGACTTTTCAAATGTATAAACTAATTTTTACAAAATCAGTTAATACAACACACACACACACACACACACACACACACACACACACACACACACACTCACTCACTCACTACTTGTCCCCTAGCTTAGAAAAAACAATCCCAGAATCCCCTTCTGGATCCTGTCTTCAGCTTAGTTTTCTTTCTTGATGAAATAATTTTATCAAGTAGCTCAAACTTGCTTGGGATTTACTTTGGAGCCTAGGCTGGCCTTGAACACCCAATTCTCCTGCCTCTAAGTCACTAGTGTGGGTATGAGTCACCATGCCTGACAGTTTTCCTTTTTCTTTTTTTAAAGGGATAGAATAGAACTAAGTCTGGACCACTCAACATATGGTGCTTCCTTAATCTGAAGCCAGGTACTATAGCGCACAGTATCATAGCATCCACAGCCAGGTGGAACAAACTGTGCATCCCAGCATGAGGGGACCCCTTCCTGAGACTGTGCCTGGCAAGCATGGAGGAACACCATGTGTATGAAGTGTGGTCCAAGACATGAGCTGTGTGTTCTGTGTCTTAAGCTGCTACCCACTTTTGCTGATGTGTGAATGGCTCAGTGCTATGGTGAGAAGTCTCAAGCGTGCTCTGGAAGCTTTAAGGTACCAAGAAGGACAGCGAAGGACTTAGGGACACAGGTGATGAGGCAGCTTTACTTCCATGACGCTGATGATTTTGAAAGAGAAAGGAGAGGATGTTGGGACCAAGCAGCTGGCGGTGTCAATGGTGTTGAAGAGGATTGTATTTCCTGGGCCAGAGCCCAAGATGCTGGCACGTGAGACTCCTAACAGCAGAGTGCTCTGCACACAGGGGAAGTCTGCACCGGGTGGGCTTGCTGGCTGCATCAAAAGGACATTTTTTAGGATTGTCATGGGCCACAGACTTGGCAGCTGATGTTCTTGCTCAACGTCCACTCGCCATTGTCATGTCACTCCTCCTCTGCTCATTTCACTTCCAAGTCCACAGCATCGTCCATCATCAAAATAAGTTGAACAGGAACTCGAGGCAGCAACCTGGGGGCAGGAGCTGATGCTGAGGCCACTGAGGAATACTTCTTACTGGCTTGCTCCTCACGGCTTGTCCAGCTTGCTCTCTTATGCTATCCAGGACCATGAGTTCAGAGATAGTAAGTATTGTCCACTGTGAGGTGGGCTCTCCCACATTGATCATCAACTGTTAATCACTAGAACGCCCCATAGACTTGCCTGTAAACTAATCCTATGAAGACATTTTCTCAGTTAAGATTTCTTCTTCCCAGCTAACCCTAGCTTTTGTCAAGCTGACATAAGAATTGCCAAACACAGACACCACCCTTCTACTACTCACAAAAACCTTGACATCATCCTTCGCTTCTAAATGTGAGTACACAACCCAGGGCCAGCCTATCAGAATCTCAGCAAGTGGTTCAGAGAGGTCATGAGACCCAGTGAGGGTTATGGGACTCGTTTTGTTCCCCTAGTGTTGGGGTGGTGGACTGTGAGCTTGAGGTTGTGGAAGCAGGTCTTGATGAGACTGAGGATGAAGTCAGCAAGCAGAGAATGCAACCTAAGGGTGGAGAGGGAGACAGACGTGGAAATGTGTGCACAAAGAGCATGTGAGTTAGCCAGGCCCAAGTACAGAAAGTAGATCTACTTTTCTTATCTATTTGTTGTCTCTCAAGCATATACCAATCAATTTAACAATAGATTATTTATTATTATCTAGATAATATATAATAGATTATTTATTATTTATCTACCAGTCATCTATCTATCAATCATCTTCTGTCTATATATATCTATCTTCTCTCTATCTATTATCTATCTATCTATCTATCTATCTATCTATCTATCTATCTATCTATCTATCTATCTATCCACAATTTATTTCTATTAATCATCTATACAACACGACTATCTACCAGCCATATGCGTATCTATTGTCTTTTTGTCTACCTACTCATCACCATTGGTTCTTTCTTCTTATCTGGTTTAGTGTAGCTTCAGTTTGATGAGTATCGTATGTACTGACAGTTGAGGATAAAGCACAAAGAATTTTCTGTGATATAAAAGACAGAAATAGAATGCTGCAGATACATACTTGTGGGTGAATATAGAGATAACTGGAACAGAGCTTGTGTTCATCTTCCAGTGTGGAGGGTATGGGGGGGTGGTGAACGGGGCAAGGTGCTCAGTTTATGAGCACCCCTACTACACGGGAGTCAGATTGGGAAGGGACAACGCAAAACCACATGTCACTGAGAAGATATGGGTGTAACAGCTAGGAAAAACTGCACAGTGTTATCTACAAAGAAAGACTGGGTGCCCTGTTTATCAGCCTGGGGAGTTTGGGGGAGTGGGGAACATGGACAAGTACAGAACAAGACCCCAGCCCACCCCACCCACTGCCCAGAGCAAGGGAGCAGAGGATGGTTGCATTATTGAGACATAAGATGGCGTTCTTAAGGTGGAATTCTTGTTTTGCTGAATTTTACAACATAGGACAAGTTACTAATTTACTCTGCTAATGGTTTCTCGAAACAGAGCTGGCAAAGGGCGGGGGGGGGGGGGCAGCTCTTTCCCTTTCTGTCTTTCCACCTTCCCTCCTCCCAACTCTTCTCTTTCACTTCTCTCCCTCTGTCCTTTCCTTCCTGCCTTCTCTATTGTTTTCCTATTGAATATAAAAGGGAGTTTTCCTTGTGTGGACAAAACCATAGTGAGCAACTGCTCATAAATATATTCCTTCAGAGATAAGTGACTTGCTTTGTTTAGTGTGCTTGCTGCTGTCTGGGGCTTCTTCGGTCCCCCACAGAAATTTAAGAGGCAAAAAAGAGTATGATCTTTACTTTGTGGATGGAGACTGAAGCTGAGCAAAGCTGAAAACCATGGTCCTATGATCACACACATATATTGGTGCTAGAGCCAGGGTTTGAGCTCAGCAGAACGGGCTGGTGACCAGTGTATTCATTCTGTATTTTTCCTTCATGAGCAAACATCCGCCATATAGTTTATATTTATCACTTTGTGACTAGATTCCCTATTCCTCTTAATTTTATATGCATGTGCTCTTATTTCATTAGAAATCTGGGTTATTTATTTATTAATTTATTTTAAATGGAGGCTCTCACAATATTGCTCAGACTGGTCTTGAACTTGCAATCCACCTGCCTCAGCCTCCCCAGTACCTAGGATTACAGATGTATGCCTCAGTGCCTGACTTCAACTCTTACTTTTACAGTTAGAATATTTATAACCCGCTTATCTTTCTGTGGCTGTGACAAAGTAAATATTGCAGCTAATTACCTTCTAAGGTAGGATGGTTTGCTTTGGATCAAGGTTTCAGAGACTTCAGTTCGTAGTTGGCTCTGTCATTTTGGGTGTGCAGATTACCACGGAGGCAGCACAAAGTGGAGGGGCCTATCCACCTCCTTGTGGATGTTAGAGAGCAGAGCGAGGAGAGGAGCGAGGGGAAGAGGCTGGAAAGCAGACATCCCTGAGAGGCCACCCCTAGGACCTGTGGCTTTATTTGCTCCCATTAGGCTCCACATCCTACCACTCAGTACAACTCCACAGTTGGCAGACAAGCCTTTGACACATGGGGGTCCCTTAGGGAGTATTCCAGCTTCAAACTATACTAAGATATATGAAGGAGAAAGTCAGCCTAAGCGACTTCCAAGAACCCATCTCACAACTTCACCAACTCCCAGGCATCCTTGTTTTTTCACCTGCTTCCCATACAATATCTAGCGCCCATGGTTGATAGCGTGTCACTTTTGTCTAGGACTATTTCAGTGTGCAGTTTTAGCAATTCCTTAATGCTACCATATCTGCTTCGGGCTCAAACTTTCCTCACCCAAATGTGATTGTAAATGGCATCCTGAATTGGAGTCTGGAAGAACAGATGAGTGACGTGGTGACGTACAAGTGTCAGAGACCCAAAATGGCCTTGTTTTTTTATGTTCACTAGTGAAGTCTGAGCTAGTCTGGAACTGCCTGTGTAGACCAGGCTGGCTGGGAGAACCCACAGGAACGCATGCCTCTGCCTCTGCCTCTGCCTCTGCCCTCTGCCCTCTGCCCTCTGCCTCTGCCTCTGCCGCTGCCTCTGCCTCTGCCCTCTGCCTCTGCCTCTGCCTCTGCCCTCTGCCCTCTGCCTCTGCCTCTGCCCTCTGCCTCTGCCGCTGCCTCTGCCCTCTGCCTCTGCCCTCTGCCTCTGCCGCTGCCTCTGCCCTCTGCCCTCTGCCTCAGCCTCTGCCTCGGCCCTCTGCCTCTGTCTCAGCCCTCTGCCCTCTGCCCTCTGCCCCTCTGCCTCAGCCTCTGCCCTCTGCCTCTGCCTCTGCCTCTGCCCTCTGCCCTCTGCCTCTGCCCTCTGCCTCAGCCTCTGCCCTCTGCCCTCTGCCTCTGCCCTCTGCCTCTGCCGCTGCCTCTGCCCTCTGCCCTCTGCCTCTGCCCTCTGCCTCTGCCCTCTGCCCTCTGCCTCTGCCCTCTGCCTCTGCCCTCTGCCTCTGCCTCTGCCCTCTGCCCTCTGCCCTCTGCCTCTGCCCTCTGCCTCTGCCGCTGCCTCTGCCCTCTGCCCTCTGCCTATGGCCTCTGCCTCTGCCCTCTGCCTCTGCCCTCTGCCCTCTGCCTCTGCCCTCTGCCTCTACCCCTGCCTCTGCCCTCTGCCTCTGCCCTCTGCCCTCTGCCTCTGCCCTCTGCCCTCTGCCTCTGCCCTCTGCCTTCTGCCTCTGCCCTCTGCCTCTGCCCTCTGCCTCTGCCCTCTGCCTCTGCCCTCTGCCTCTGCCCTCTGCCCTCTGCCTCTGCCTCTACCTCTGCCTCTGCCCTCTGCCTCTGCCCTCTGCCTCTGCCCTCTGCCTCTACCCCTGCCTCTGCCCCTCTGCCTCTGCCCTCTGCCTCTGCCCTCTGCCTCTACCCCTGCCTCTGCCTCTGCCCTCTGCCTCTGCCCTCTGCCTCTGCCCTCTGCCCTCTGCCTCTGCCTCTCTAGTGCTAGGATTGAAAAGTATGCACCATCATGCCAGCTGGCCCTGATGTTTTAGAGCTTGCAACAGCCAATAAACAGAAAGAAAAAGATGTACCCCCAAATTAGGAAGCCAGATTTCCATAAGCTAAAGAGGAAAAGAAAAAGGTTGTAATTAGGGTGGCTCAAGGTGGCAACACTAGTCACACTCGGCTTGTGACAGTTACATGAATTACAACTCAATAAAAATTAAAACCATGTACCTCAATACCACATGTGGCCAGTGGCTTCATACTGGACAACATGGACACAGAACACTCACAGGAAGCTGCACAAGGCACAGCTGGCTGAGCGACAAAAACAGAATTGCGTTTGGAAAAGGACAGGAGAATCCTAAACGGGATTTAGCAGTCTGCTTCTTTGGTTGCGGAAGGCGATGAGGAGTGGAATCATTGTCCCCTGAGCTTCCTCGTTCATTTAACAGCTTCGACACAAGTGTCCTCACTTTGCCATGTGCCCCAAGAAGTTTACTTCAAGCCAGGCTTGGTGGCGCATGCTCGTCTATAATCCTAGTACTAGGATCTGCAGAGGCAGATGTTAGAGAGAGAGTTCCAGAACAGTCAGCGCCACACAGAGAAACCCTAGCTCAAAACAAAAACAACAGCAACAGCAGCAGATAGCAGCAAGTCTTTTGCCACATTCTTGCCCTCCAGCACAGGCCTGTTGTTCCATCTACTTGGGAGACTGAGCCAGGAAGATTTAAAATTCAAGTCCTGCCCGGTTAGAGTAAGTTTAAGGCCAGCCTGGAGCCTGGGTGACTTAGGGAGACCTTGTCTCCAAATGAAAAGTAAAGAAAAAGTGGCCAGAGCTTCTGCTCTGTGGCAGAGAGTTTGCTTAACATCTGTGAGGTCTAGGTTTAATTTCCAGTCATTTAAAAAAAAAAAAAAAAAAAAAGACTTTGGCTTTAATTTTGTAATTCACTTCCTTTCCCCCCAAAAAAGCCCCACCTTCAGCCTCAACAGTGGAAAAACTGAAGCTAGTCCAGTTTTATAAATATCAGTCCTGTCTGGTCACTTCCAGTTTAAAAGTTTCATTTTGGGTAAACAGTTCATGACAGATATTTTTATCTTCTGTTGCTGTCTGGTGTGGGGCTGCAGGCTCAGAGGTTCAGCATCCCAGCACAGCTCTGTCCCTTGTCCCAATCCCTCAAGCCTGCTCCGGAGTCCCCTTGCAGGGATAAGAAAGGGTGTCCCTACCTGACAGGTCCCCTATACTGTCTGGCTTGGCTTTGCTTCATCCAGCTGGCATCCTGGATAACACCATGCTGCGATGTGGTGTTTGGTGTAAGTGACAGCCAGTGTGTTTCTGCCCAAGGTCATGGGACAGGTAGACTCTCAAAGGCCAACAGTCAGATCTTCAGAACCCTGATTTCTTCCGCCTCCAGCAAGCTTCCTTCTCATTCCTTCCAGACATGGCTCTCTAGGACCAGACCACCCTTACTGACGAAAGTGGATCTCCCCTAGATGGAGGGGTGGGCTGTGATGTTATCTGTACCCGCTTATCCGTGACCACACACATAAGAGTCCGGCTGGTGGCATCTGACTCCAGTGGAGGAAGTTTGTGCCCTTGCTTCCAGTGCAGCCTTCTACCTCACAGGCCCTCCCTTGGGGTTGGGGGGTTGGGTCCATCTATCTTAGGAGATGCGCCAAGATTCCCCCTATTTTGTGGAATGAGGGGGTGGACAAAAACCATAATTCATAAGGAGCTCAGATCCCTCTTGAAGATGACCCTTGACCTTTTGTTTTTTTCTCTCCACTCCTCCCTTTTCTTCCTGGCGTCAGACCTAGCAACCTGCTTGGATGGTTGTGCTATACTGGTTATGAATTTTTGGCAGATCTATTTACTCCAAAACTTAGCATATTAAAATAATAATCTATCTCATATAGTTTTTGTGGTGGTTTTAATGAGAATGCCCCCATATATATGAATGCTTGGTGCCTAGGTGGTGGACAAGGAGGATTAGGAGGTGTGTCCTTGTTGGAGGAAGTGTGTCACTGGAGGTGGGCTTCGAGGTTTCAAAAGCCTATGCCAGATGCAGTCTGTCCCTCTGCCTCCATCCTGTGGATAAGATGCAAGCTCTCTCCTACAGCTCCAGCGTCATGCCTGCCTGCTTCCGTGCTCCCCGACACGATAGTCATGGACTCACCCTCTGAGCCTATAAGCAAGGCCCCAATTAAATGCTTCCTCTTATAAGTTGCTTTGGTCATGATGTCTCTTCACAGCAATGGGAGAGTAATTAAGACAGTACTTGAGGACGTGGGGATACAGGACATCCTGGCTGGCTGGTTCTCCAGTGTGCCCCCATGCACAAATATGCATAATTTTAAGAGCTTAACATTCTTTCAACATGTAATTAAGCAATTCAAACAAAAAATAATGTTTATTTATTTACCATGGTGCTGGGGATTGAACTGAGAGTTTATTTGCTGAGCAAGCATAGTCACTCTGAGCTACACTCCCCAACATTTATCACACACGTGTAAGACATAAGCTGTCATAGTCAGTTTAGGCATCCAAACAGTGCTAGTCCCGTGCAAGCCACCCCTTTCTCCCTAGTAACTACTGCCTTGTGTTCAGCGGTATCACTCCCTCTAATTTTTCCATAGTATGCAAATAACCCCATGGTAGAGGTCTTCTTATGCAATGTGCTGTCTCGCTTTGTGAAAACGTCCCTTATGAAGATGGAATTGAATTGCACATCTGACCTGGCCTGTGAATCACCTCTCCCCCCATTCCATCTATGTGAGGGTTACCCTTACAGGAGTGTGTGGCCACAATATATTCCCTTCCCACTGGGGTATATTATTTCAGTGTGTACACACACTTCTGCATGTGGATATTGGAAAATTTTCAGGGTTTTGCAATCATGAACAGTGTTGCTGTGACACACTCCAGGTGCTACCGTTTGTGCACATGTGAAAGGATGGTTCTGGGGCAGCCATTTCCAAACTTGGCCACACAGTGGATCATGGTGCTGGTGAAATTATTGGTAGGTGGACCTCCAAGATTCAAGGATATGGCTGGTACAGGGTCTGGTTTGGCAATCTGCTTTTTAACTTTCTAACTACCCTTAGAGGGCGGAAGAGGGTGTTGGGTACCCTGGAGCTGGAGCTACCAGTGGTTGTGAGCCTGCCCATGTGCATGATGGGAACTGAACTCAGGTCACTGCTCACACTTGCTCAGCTACTTCTCTTTGACCAGCCTGGTTTATGTTTTATTTTATTCTACTTTAATGAAGTTTTTTGAAGCAGAGTCTCATGTAGCTCAGGCTGACGTCAACCTCCCCTGTAACTGAGGATGACCTTGAACTTTCTTTTTTAATAATATGTTTTTTCTTTCTTTATGATTTTTTCTTTTCTTTTCTTTCTTTCTTTTCTTTTGTGTGTGTGTGTGTGTGTGTGTGTGTGTGTGTGTGTGTGTGTGTGTGTGTATTAGTGTTTTGTCTGTGCACCGTATTTGTGTAGTGAAAGGGGAGGCCAGGAGAGTGCATTGGCTCTCCTGGAACTTGGGTTACAGATAATTGTGAGCTGTCATGTGCTCCTGGAACTTGAGCCCGTGTCCTCTGGAAGACCAGTCAGTGATCTTAACCGCTGAGCCGCCTCCTAAGCCTTGAACTTTCAACCTCCTGATTCCATTCTCTGAGTGCTGAGATCTTGAGACACCTGGTTTATATGGTTCTAGGGATCAAACTCCACACTTCATGCACGCTAGGCAAGCACTCTTCCAACTAAGCTATACCCTCAGCCTGCGATGTGTGTGTGTGTGTGTGTGTGTGTGTGTGTGTGCTTTTTCCCCAAGGAATTCTATTGACCAACAAGGTTTGGATAGCCTGGCCTATCCAAATATATACCTTGTAGTGGAATTCTAGCCCAAGGACATGTGCATCTTCAGACATAGTGGGTGTCCTTACATTTGTTCCCACAAGGAATGCACAAGAGTTTTATTTTTGTTTCCACTTTCCCACCAATATATGGTACTTTTTTGCTTCTGTTATTTTGGGGGTAGACTTGGTCCTACCCGCTGTGAGAGCATTATGCATTTTAATCTCATTGTTCTCTTTCTTCACGATCCGTCTTTATTGCCTTTGGAATGCTACTTTTATTAATCTCAGTCTGTTGCCTTTCATGTGCATCTGTTTTTGCCTAATGATGTCATGTTTCAGAAGTCCATTCCTCTCTGTACCCTACGGTGCGTGCAATAAATGTCTCCCGACATCTTCCTTCCTGTTGGTCTGGCAACGGGCACTTTTGCTCTAGACCCAAGCATACATTTTCCTTTCTTTTTGTATTTTTTAAATGGATTTCCTGTTGGTTCTATTTGCTTAACATATTCATGAACAAGATATAACCTGACACTTGTCAGTGGGTAAAAGGCCAACTGTTCTGTGCTCTTATGGAGTGAGACATCATCTTGTTCCCTCTTGGTCAACAACTCAAGTGAAGTTGGACAGACCCAGGTCCTGGCCTACTTCCTTTATTAACACATGTTCTGGCCCACTTTCTTAACCAAGCCAGGCCCTAGATCACTTCCTGGAGTAGCTCAGGTACTTCCTCCACTAAGACAGGTTCTCTTTCCTTTCTTTTCTCCCTCCAGTCAAAACCATAGACTTTGGGGTAGGGGTCAGCTTAATTGATTAACATCCTGCATTAATGGAGAGGGAAATAGAACCTCTGAGGGAACAGATGATAGAATAGAAGAAGTAACTGCACAGAATGACTTTAGTGCCTCTGTGACTGCCAGATGGCAAACATTTAAAAACCGGTCCAGCCGTCATGATTGTTTTGTTATTGGCGTATTATTAGTTAGACCGTGTGTTTGCCATGAATGTGTTATATTATCCTCATTCTTTGTTGATAGGGGTCTTTATCTTTTTTATTTATTTCTTTACCCCCAGTGGCTCAAGTGGAACACTGCGTATGGGGGACTCTCAAGAATATTTGTTGAATGAGAGAATTTTTGAGACGGGAGAGAGGCTGTAAGAAGAGCTCCTAACCAATTCAGAATGTGCCATGTTGGGCAGACTTTGCACTGTTATTTATAACAGTGAACAATTAAGTCAACCCACACATCAAACATCGGCAGTGAGGTAAAAAATTACAGCATCTCCTATGCTGTGGGCTCTGCTGCTGCTGTTGCAAACTGAATTTTGGAACACTTTTGCCAGAGGGAAATGCTTACTTATATTGTTAGAGAGAATAAAGAAGAGTTAAACAACAACAACAACAAAACAACAACAACAACAACAGCAACAGCCCACCTCTACAATCCGATCTCCCATAAAAAGTGTATATGTGGAAAAACACTGACTGGGCTGGCATTTAGCTCAGCCTGCAGAGTGCTTCCTTCGCAAGAACCAGAAGGAAGCCTTAGGTTTAATAACCAACACATACCTTGTAAACCAGGTAAGGAGGTGCATGCTCATAACCCTGGCTCTTAGGTGGTGAAGGCAGGAAGATCAGATATCCAAGGTCTTCCTCAGCTGTACACCCAGGCCGGGACCAACCGATATTCTCTGCTACAAGCAATAGAAACTAATTCTGACCTGATTTAAGCAGCAAAGGAACCTATTTAGAAGGAACAAGGTAACACAGATTGTCAGGGGACCAGAAGACTGATATTAGCAACTACCCAGCCAGTAGCCACGCCCCAAATCCTGCCACCAAACAAGCTCTGCATCCCCTGCAAACACAGGCGACCAGAGCCACTCTGCCACCCAGGAACACACTTTGATCACCAGGATAGTTGCTCTATCTATCTGAACTATAGTCTCCCTTCCACCCAGGATTTCAAACATCACTTGGTAATATGTCAGATTTGGGGATGTGAATGTCTTTCCCAGACTTACGACATCAGACTTTTCAGGGTGATACTCCAAAAACTGCTTTCAATAAGATATAAGGAGGATTCTTCTGGGCACTAAGATTTGAAGTCTCTGGTCAGAGTCCAGAGTAACGCATTTGGATTGGTGAATCTTTGGTCATGTGCCCATATGCTTGCAGCACAAGAGGCTGGAAAGTGGGTGCCAGCAATGTCTTAGTCCGTTTTCTATTGCTAAGATAGAATACCACAGCCCGAGTACTTTATAAGACTTGGATGTTTGAGACCAGGCAGCTGCATCTGGCAAGGTCCTTTGTGCAACAGGGGATTCTGTAGAGTGTTTCAAAGTGGCTTAGGGCATCGGATGGAAGGCACTGTTCTATTAATAGCTCCCCATCTCTCCTTCTTTTGTAAAGCTATGGTTTCCTTGATTGGGGCCTCAGCCTATGACCTCCTTAACCTTAATTACTTCCCAAAGGGCTCACCTGCAAATACTGTAGTCGGGTTAAACTCCTGTTTTCTTAATGTCTCACAGTGGGGGCTAAATTTCCATGTGTGTTCCGGTGCCAACATGCAAACTGCAGCAAGTAACGATCAGTTTCCATAGTGGCAGGTACCTCTACTTTGAGCTATGATTTTCCTCAAGATGTAGGAACCATATGCTGTCAGGCACAAAGTTAGTCCAGTGTTTGGAGCAATCAGAAAACAAGAATGGGGCATTTCCCGTATGTCTAATATAATGATGGTAAGGGCGATGCCACTTGAAAATACTTTGTTCTGATCTTTGCCACCACTAAGGACAAGTTTTCAGAGAAAACATACAATAAAGCTGGGTGCCATGGTGTACCCAGTACCCTAGAAGGTGTTGTGAGCTCTGGGCCAGCCTGGGCTATATAGTGAGACCCGTGTCAAAATACAAATTTAAAAATCATTAAAAAAAGCTTTTCAGCCATGGCAGCCGTCTTCCAGTAACTCGCCAAAATGACAAACACAAAGGAAAAGAGGAGGGGCACTGGCTACGTGTTCTGGGCCTTTTAGGAAACGTGGGGTTGTTCCTTTGGCATCATACGTGCGAATCGGGTGAAGGTACAGGATCAGAAGAAAGAGGAAGTCAAAGAGAGGCGCCAGCCTGCGCCACCCAGAGAAGCACACTCAGTGGGGACTAACAGGAGGGGACCTGAGCTGCCAGGGACCATTCTGTATGGATTCATGGCCCAATGTACAAAAGGAAATAAAGAACCTGTACCGTAAACTGAACCAAAACAAACCAAAATCAACCAAAATGAACCAAAACAAAACAACCAAACCAAAACAAACTAAACCTAAACAAAATAAATCAAACCAAACCAAACCAAACCAAAACATAAAAATTCTTTTAAAAGTAAACTGTAAACACAAGTGCTGGGGGAGGACTTTTATTTAAATCAACTCAGTTAGTACTTCCAAATTGACAAAAGAATTAAAAAGAAAAGGTTAAAATTTAAAATATTTAAGGGAAAACAAAAGACTTTTCTATACAGACATAGTAAGGGATTCCATAAATCAGGTAAAAGAGCTTACATCAAGGAATGGCTGTATAGCCCAGTGGTTAGGAGTTCTTGCTCTCCCAAAAGACTTGAGTTCGGTTCCCCAGGCCCCTTGTCCAAGATCTAGGAGATCTGCTGCTTCCTCCTGGTTTCTGAGAGCACCCGCATGTATATGGTGTGTACACACATGCACACTTGCACGCACGCATGCATGCATAAATAACAATGAAAATAAATGTTTGAAAAAAGATTAAATTATAAAGCAAAAAGTCTGTCAAATGTATAAAATCACATCTTCAGCATTTACTATTAAAAAAAAAAAAAACCCACGGTCAGGGCTGGAGAGTTGGCTCAGTGGTCAAGAGCACCGGTAGACCATCTGGCATTGCAAGACAGTCGCGTGACGCTGAAGATGTGCATGCCCTATGGTCCGGAAGTCCCACTGTGTACCTATCTTTCAGGAATCCCCGACTGTGTGTATAAGGAACTTAGGAAGACTGATGGCCATGCTCTCTCTGGAAATACTCTCTTTCAGCAGGGAGTTTATAAGGAGAATGTTAGAAAACTGTTAAAATGAATGGATTTTACCTTTATGCACCAAGATGGATGTTCCCCCACACCAACAATATTGAGAATGTCAGAAGAGAACACAGTTATATTTATGCAAGTTTTTCAAATGCAAAACCCATTAACATATATTGTTATTATTTCTCCTCTTCTTCCGCCTCCATCATCATCGTCACCATCATCATCACCACCACCTATGGTTCTTTTTAGACAGGGTCTTGCTTTATATAGACCAGATTGTCTTCAAATTCACAATCCTCCTGCCTCAGCTTTCCAAATGCCAAGGCTACAGGTGTGTGTCCCTAAAACTAGCTGTGCTGCATAGTAGTTATGGATACATTCAAGTGTACCAAAAGTGTAACACACAAAGAAATGTTTTCTTTGAGGGTAAAGGGAAGTAGGGGTTAGACTTCAGCTCTCCTGAGGCATCTTACTTTCTGAAACTAGTGACACAGATATGGTAGCCTTTGTGATTTGTTTCATTAGGGCAGGAGTGCAACATTTAACCACCAGCACAGCCCAGGCATTAGCCAGTCAGAGCCATGGGCTGTTTGTCATAGGAGTTAAATCCAAGCCGGGCTTTGCCCCATTGGTTGTTGGATGTGAGCGGAACCGAGGGTCCTTGGGAAGATCTGGTGAAGATGCACCGTGTCACCAGAGACGGTAGACGGTTTGTAGATGGCGATCACACTGGTAGAGGGTATGCTTAGTAGACATGGCCCTGGTCTGTTCAACAGGCTTGTAATTTGCATAGGCATATGCCAGCGTCACTGGCCTGAGTTGGGGATAGCATAAGACCAGAAGGGATGCGTAATTGCATCTGTGGCTGAATTATAAATATGAATAATATAAGCAGGTGCAATGAGTGACAGAGGCAAGTAGATGAAATCAAAGTCTCCTGTCTAGTTTTAAACCAGTTACTGTGGCTTAGCGGTAGAATGTTTGCCTAGTGCACTCAAGACCCCGAGTTCAATCTCTATCATGAGTGAGAAAAGAAAATACACAGTGTTAAAACCAGCTAAGGAGAGGGACAGATGGCTGTGCAAAGTCTCATTAGAAAACTCTGGTAATCTTAGACTTTTTATAACCTTATCCTAGAAGTGAAGTTTCTGAAGATGATTTATAAATACGTAATTAAAGGGCACATAAAAAAGACACCTTTGTTTTTGAGGCAGAGTCTTGTCATGTAGCCCAAGCTAGCCTTGAACTGTCCTCCTCCTCCTTCTCCTCATCTTCCTCCTCCTCCTCCTTTCTCCTCCTCTTCCTCTTCCTCCTTCTTCTTCCTATTCTCCTCCTCTTTTTCCTTGTATTTTTTTTCTGAGAAAGGGTTTCTCTGTGTAGCCCTGGCTGTCCTGGACTCACTTTGTAGACCAGGCTGGCCTCGAACTCACAGAGATCTGCCTGCCTCTGCCTCTCGAGTGCTGGGATCACAGGGGTGCGCCATTGAGCCTGGTTCTTCTTCAGCTTCTTAAGCATTAGGATTTCATAGGCACTAGCCATAGCTAACTTGAAAGCAAATATTTGGATCCATAATTTATATACATAGGTTAGTAAGAAACTGTCAGGCAAGTATTCATGAACATATGTGTAGAATGGTTACCAAGTCATTGTTTGTGATGGCAAAAAAAATGATAATATTTTAAAAATCTGCTAATAGCCAAGTTGGACATCCAGAGAATACTAATTAGTTGTATATATATGTATATGTATGTATATAATTAATTATATATACATACAAACATATATATATATGCTTTAGAATATTGTCAGTATAAAAGACAACAGAACTAAGCACATAAAATGGCCTGAATTTTACAAATGTATGTTCATAGTAATTGTCACTTCAAGGTGGAGGTATTACAGTTTTTTAAAAATTTTCTAATATTTTCTAATTTTCTACAGTGATTATGCATTGCTTATTATTATGCTGCTTCCAAAGAATTAGCATTGAGCTTTTAAAAATCAGTTTGCATTGATAATATACTAATAACATACAGCACGTGAAACTGTATTAAAATAGGACATGGGATACATGAATTTTCCATTGGTCTTTTTGTGAGCATCTCCTGCCTGGCCAGTGGTCACATTTTAATGCTTTGGAGCAGGACACTAAGATGCTGATGAATTTAGAAACTAAATCAATAAATAGCTCTTGAGAAGTCAGGACTATTTATTTCTTTTAAAGGCAACCAGTGGAAAAATATATTTCATTTGTCTGAATGGCTGTAAAATGGAGAATATTAACATTGCTCCAGAAATCAGCCCCAGGGCACAGTGGTGAAAATGGAATGAAAGGAGAGCTCCTTTGGATGAGGGAACCTCCTGATAATTAGTAACAGCATTACTATTGCCACTGTGAGCTAAACAGCACCCAGTGGGTACATGCAAAAAAATTACATGTAAATGCGGTGCCTCATAGAGGTAAGCCGGGGGAACCAGGCATGGAAAATGACAGAACAAGAGATGGCTAGGAGTCTAGGCAGCAGGAACCACTCAGGAGGATGTAGATGGTGAATTCCTCTGGTCCCACCTGCCTGTAAACATTATGGTATTCCCTGCATCCAAAAAACCCAAAGTCTGTTGAGCAAGACTCTGAAGTTTCTGGCTCGGGTAAGGGGAAACATGCCAACTTCACCCGGGTGGAAGGAAAGAGGAGGAGAATGAGGAGGAGCAACTGAGTGAATGCATAAACTCAGGGTCTAAGAAACAAACAAATGCCAGCGCATCACCACCTCCATCCTTGCAGCCACGCCCTGCTCTCATCACCAAAGGATGGATAACGGGCTGAATAGGTGATGATGGACACAGCAGGCTTGGGCTACTTTGGGAAGGGAGGAAGCATATGGACCAAATGGCTTCTGGGTTACTAAGGGCCACAGAAATCTCAAGCTTGGAGTCCCACTAGAGTGTTTTGTGTATGGAGATGTCAACGTTCATCCAGGAGCAGGAAGGATGCATTCTCAAAGTGCTGCAGTGCCTACACGAATACCCACGAGCCAGGGAAAACTTTTCATGAGCAAATACATGCTTTCATATTCTACCTCTTCTCAGTCTGGTCTCTGGGGCCCATTGGCTTGTGAAACCCAAAGGATGGTTACCATGCGTGGTAGTTAATGTGGAATACCACCTTGTTCCCATCCACTGATCAGACACCGCTGGTTAAGACAAAGCTTGAGTGGAAGAGAAGAAACCAAGGACAAGGAGAGAACAGGAAAAAGAAAAGCGGTCCTGGTTTCCAATAACAGCATTGGGGTTGGTACTTTGGCAGTTAGAATCCCTAGTCATAAACCCAGAATGTTACTGATGTTGATTAAAACAGTTTTTTAAAAAAAAATCTGTAAAAAAGGGTAGTTTGTAATTTTTAAAGAAAGATTAGATAATTAGGTAAATTAAGCAAGTAGGAATGAAATGGTGTTTTGTGGTCAGTGGGCAGCATAAATCTGACTGCATAGCTTGTCACCTATGCCATTAAATTCAGAGAGCAAGAGGGTACACCACCTGACCCTTTGGCCTGGACACTGGACATTGAGGCAATCACTAAGACCACTGTGGCCCCTGAAACATCATTAGGGCTTCTAAGCGCATCCTCCTTGCCAGTTTTCTTGCCCCACTTATTCTTCTCCTCCTTATCAACAGCCTGGGCATCTGACTGACCAAGTCTAGGCAACTCCCATGTCTCAGCTTCTAGAGGCGAGAGAAGAGTACCCGGAGTTCTCTACTTCTCTAGAAGCATTCCATTCCAGCCCTTGGCACACCCAGTTCTTCCCGTTGCTCTGGTTTGATAAGTACGCGCACTGAGGTTCAGCTGGTTGACGTAACTGGACTGAGATCATATAATGGGTGAGTGGACTAAGCTGTGGTGAGGACCCAATCCTTTCTCCTTATCATTCTAAAATGCCCCTTCTGCACCAGACACCACACTTAGCTTGTGCCATAACAACCTCCAAGCGAGGCGTTATGGCCATCTTATAAACGAGGAGATTGAAACCCGGTGAGGCTCTGGGCCAGTAGATGATGAAGAGCAGGTGGTGTGACTCCAGAGTCAGACCTTCCAACGTTCTCCTCACTGACTCCAGGAAAGGACAGTGATAGGTGAATTCCTGTCTCATGCTTTCAGTTTTTATCAGGTAGACTTTGGAGCTACTCCCAATGACCCCTCTCAAACACTGTCCTCTAGCCATCATGCGCCTACCAAGTCGCTTTCCACAGACAAGATGAATCCTAAACCCCCACTTCCCTCATGTATCTTATCACAGGGTTATGTGACCCAGTGAGAGGTGACAGGCTTGGGGAGTAGGAGATGCTTTGGAATGGGTTTGTGTTTGGCTGTGTCACTAGAACTGCCATCTTGAAAGCACTCAAAAATGACTCCGGCAAGTGCTTGCAGAGTTCACAGAGTGCAGACATGGAAGGCCCATGGGCTTTTCCGAAGTATCCGTGATGCTGTAGCGGGCCCCACACTCCCACTTCAGGGAGATGACACGCATCCTCATCACCGGAGCCGGTTGTGGATTTGCTTGTAGACAGAAGCTTCTGTCATCTATCTCTGCCTGTCCTTGAGCTCACAGTGTGATCCTACGGTTTCAGCCCCAGACACTACGCCCGTTCCCAAGCCAGTCTTAATGGGTTGCAGCTGTTTGAAGGAAAGCCATGGCCCTGGTCGCCATTTAGCTGAAATGAAAATCCAATCTTTTTTTTTTTTTCCTCTCTCTCTTCTGTAGTTTCACAGTTTCTGGTATCAAGGTCACGGTCCTTGACATAGTTCCGAGGGCTCTTGATACACCTGTGCTTATGGGCCAGACCCAGATGCTCAGTATCCACCATCTTGTTTGCCCCCAACTCGGGGGAAACTTAAGTTGCTGTCAGACAACCTTGCTTCATTTTCCCCACACAGCCAGAGCAGCCATGCTGTTTCTTTTGTGGCATGTTTTTTTTTTTTTTTTATCCTTTCTCTATCTGCTATCCTTCGATTCATCTCACAAGCTCCACTCAAGTGACAGCCTTTCAGTGGCCTCTTTCCTGATAGAGAGTGCCTAAGTGCTTCTGAACAGCTCGTGTCTGCGTTATGCTGATTCGGCAGAACCAGGTACATTCACAAATGCTTTAACGCTTCTGTCATGTCACTAAAACATGGGCTCCCTAGAGACAGGGATTAAACTCGGAGCTATCTTTGTAGCTCCTGTGCCCTGTATGAGATATAAAGACTCTGTAGGTACCGACTAGATACTCACTGACTATGCCCTTGTTCTCTTGGGTGGTAGGTAACATATGGGCACTGCCTATGCGGAAGTGACGCTACTACTAATAATGACGTATTTAGGACATCATTACTCTGTTTGCGAAGCTCCTTCACAGCCACAGCCT
The DNA here is from genome assembly GCF_903995435.1 of Acomys russatus. Taxonomy (NCBI): domain Eukaryota; kingdom Metazoa; phylum Chordata; class Mammalia; order Rodentia; family Muridae; genus Acomys; species Acomys russatus. The sequence continues at coordinate 47,950,197 of NC_067161.1, read as the reverse complement.
CACACTACTCCTAGTATATGCCAGTATCGTCCCCACATCATGTATGAAGACTGTGCATCCAATCAGTGGGATACATTTGCTGAGTGCCTAAAATTTGCATACTATTAGGTAAGATAACAGCTGTGGAGGGAGGTTGCAAAGGACTGAAAGCCAGTCTCTCATCTCAAGAAGTTTGCAATTTACTTGGAGAGATAAGAAATACTGCAGAACATCTCAACCACAAGAGATGCAGAAAGCAGCGATTAGTTGTATCATAAAAGAGGGACATAAAGCATAGGAATTAAAGTGGAATATAACACTGCCGTCTCAAAGGAAGGTCTATGGAGGACCTCTGAAAGGGAACTAAATGTGCATTCTAGGCATCATCAGGATAAAAGCATTTCATGTTTAAAAAAAAAGATTTAATAAATAAGAAGTGGCTGGGCACGGTGCATATGCCTTTAATCCAGCACTCAGAAAGTAGAGACAGTTAATATCTACAAGTTGGTGGCCAGCCTGGTCTACAAAGAAAGTTCCAGGTCAGCCAAGACTACAGATGAGACCCAGTCTCAAAAACAAAACAAAACAGAAAACAGGGGTGGGGGGAGAGGGAGTAAAAAGTGCATTATTTTTAGGCAAAGAAGAAGCAAGATTAGAGAAATCCCCAAGGGAATGAATACGTAATCATTGCATGGATGGATAGTTTGAGGGAAAACTAATTGGATATGTGGATGGATAGGCATGAATTTATGGAGAAATATATGGATGGAGAGCTGCTTTGTTAGAAGGATGGATGGATGCCTGAATGGAAAGGCAGAGCGGTGGAAGCATTCATGGATGGGTGGGTGGGTGGGTGGATGGGTTGGTAGATTGGTGAGTAGGTAGATGGACAAATGGGTGGGTAGACAGATGGATAGACAGACAGGTAGGTGCATAGGTAGGTGAGTAGGCAGGTGGTTAGGCGAACAGCTAGAAAGATCCTCAGCCTGCAGAAGCCAGGACTCACTCACCAAGATTGTCTCCCAACACTTCATGAAGATGAAGTACGTTCTCTTCCAGAATGACCTAGTTTAACATGAAAGTCAAGCATGTGGGAAGAAAAAAAAAATCGTTCATTGTAGCAAAATCTCTAAATGTGGTCAGTACTATAGACAGGTCTGGGTTTAGGATGTAATCAGACCATGCCTTTGGACATTTCATGTGGTTTTGTTTTCCCACAAACACATGGGCAGAGGCACAGAGAATTTTGTTTGGGTGTTTTCCTCTTTTCCTTTTTACTATGTGATGCCAAACTTATGTTTTGACTAGAGTGTCACTTTCCAACTTCCTATGTGTGGGAGCCCAGAGTCTCATGAATTGGCGTAACTGAGACACTTGGACTCATAATGACAGTGCAAGGGAGCCATTATGTAACTCGCGTAGAGGATTGGGTTCAGCTGGTCAGGGAAAAGGATGGGCTTGGCTGGGAAGTGTGCTTCATTTCTGAGGCCTATCTACACTGCAGACAAAATGTGCCCAAGGTCACTGCTCCCCTGCGATGACTGTGAGGGTCACTTGCTTTGGATTTCTAACAGCAGAAAAAGCTGAAGTGTTAAGCTGATAACTGTCACTTTCGCCTTAATGCACAAGAATAGGTACCACTTTCCTCCTGGTACTCAGTGCCGGGCTGTGCACAGAGCCTGGAGTCACAAGGCTAAGTCTGCGTGCCTTTCTTACAGCAGTGGGGCTTTCCAGCTTTGGGTTTCCCCAAACTGTCCCAGCTTGGATCCGAAACACAATATTTAGGCTCAGTTTGAAGTGTACTGTTTTTTTTTCTTAATTTTATTTATTTATTTAAATTTCCCAGACTAAGGTGGCTTGAGCAACTTTCAGCCTTATGCCATGTGTAACTGCAAGCTTTTCTGCCAGACACTGTTTATCTCCACAGGCGTTGTTGACCCACTTCTCTCTCTCCTACAGTCCCTGATTAGGGAAGATTGAAATAGAAGTACAGAATTTCCCGGCCTCCCTTGCACTAGACATAGTCACGTGGTCTGAATGAGGCCAATGAGAAAGGGAGGACATGTATAAGGGGCTTCTAGGAAAACTTTTCTTTCGCTTGTAGAGGATAGGTTGAGATTGCTCCCTGTGACGATAGATCTTAATTGTTAATCCGATGAGTTTAAGGACCACCTGGGAAATAAGCCTATACAGATTATCTTGGTCAGAATCATTGAGGTGAGAAGACCTGCCCACTGTGGGTGACGTCATTCCTTTGGCTAAGATCTTGGACTGCATTAAAAAAAAAAGCCAGCCAAGCAAGCACAAGCATTTATTGCTCTTTGCTTACTTCCTGCAAAGATACAATGTAACCAGCTCCTTCTGCCTATACCTCCCTGCCACATGGAATTTTAAACTGTGAGCAAAAATAAACCTTTTTTTCCCTTTAAGTTGCCTTTGTTGGGGGGGGGCGTGTATTACCCCAACAATTTGCCACATAACTAATGAATACACTAGCTCATCTTCGTTTCTCCTGTCTCTAATGTAGAAGTGACGTCTGGAGCTCTGGAAGCCAAGCTGGGAACACCAGGCTACAAGCACTTTGGATGCAGACACACACACTGGAATGGAGGAATAGGAAGGTAAAAGGGGGACCAGCAAGGTGGCTTAGAGGGTAAAAGTGCTTAACCCTTTCTTGCCCCCGTCTTTGATAGCTGTAACTAAGCGCACTCCTGACTAGCATAGTCTGCCACTGCTTTGAAGGATACTGGTAAGGGACAAAAGGGTGAGAATATGGATATGTTATTGCTATTAATTTTGTTTTTGGGGCTCTGGCTATACATCCCAGGCTGGACTTAAGCTGGTGGCGATCCCCCTGCCTGAGCATCTTGGAGTGCTGAGATTCCATGCATACGCTAACACGAACTGGCTGGAGGAGAGAGCAAAGACTGGACAGTGATCCGAAAGTGGGGGATGGGATCGTGACAGTGTTGAGAATGTGGGGCATGGGATCATGACCAGGTCTATTCAGCCCTTTTCCTGCCTGCGCTTCCCTCAGTTTCTCCTCAGCAAACACCTCCTGAGGCTTGAGACCATTTTGTTTGTCTGTTTTGTGGGTGCCATGCAGGTGCTCTGCCACTAAGCTATATCCTTATTTTGCCTTGAATGCCAAGACATGAAATTCCTTTATAGAGACTCTTATTATCATAGCAAAGCACCTCGTGCCAGCAATTGTTTCATCAGTAAATGAACTTCTCTGGGAATCACCCCTAAAGCATAGTTTTCTTGCTGTCTGGTTAGGTGTTTATTTCCAAAGGCTATAACAGTGTCTAGCTCACTCACTGTTTGTTGAATGACTTACCAAGTCTTTGTGGTCAGGAGTGGACTGGGAGGCAGATGGCCTGTGACATGGCCTTGACCTTTGACCATGGTTGTCACTGGTTATCATTCTTCCTGTAAGTTCTTAGCTCTGCCACGCCAACACATAAATAAAAGTACTCAAAAACAAAACAAAACAAAACAAAACCCAAAACCACCAGATACTTTTTGCAGGTGTGTATGTGTTGGGAGGGAGGGGGGAAATATGGTGATCTTGGAAAAAATAGTAATTCCCTTGGGAATTTCCAGGCATGGTTCTGATGAGAGGAAATGCAATTGGGCCTTGAAGTTGGTTCAGGAAGTGGAAACTCTGGCTTAAGGATATGTTGAGACACCTGAACAACCATGAGGACACTTCTTTTACTCTCTTTTAACAGTACTTTAGGCATCGAGTATTGAGTCTTGGACAGTAGGTCCACAGTTGCCCCTCCCCCAAACTCCAGCCTACCAGTGCCTCTCTCTCTGTACCTCAGCTCACGCCTGAAGAGTTCTGTACTGCTGTTTCACTGGAGACCGGAATGGGGAGCTTCCCAATGCAGTCCCCACAGGGAAGCTGCTGTGATCTCGGGGAGCCTCCAGACCCTCATCCCAGCCTGCTCACATGCTGGGCGCTGTCCTTCCTGGCCTCTTGCTTAGCACAGGTTAGTGATGGTGGCTAGGGTTTGCTGGGACTCTCCTCTTCCCACACGGTTCTAAGTGCTTTACAGCGCTCATGTCTTTGCCTTTCTTAGAAGCCGAAGGTGACCTCACAGGTGAGGATTTCATACATTCAGCAGATACTTATGGAGCTGCCCAGGGCTGGCACTGTCTTAGAGACAAGGGCTGCAGTATTGAGCACAGGGGACCTATTCTTACAGAGCCACCAGTCTTGTCCTAAAGCAAGTGTCTTGATCTGTTTCTTTGTCTTGGAATAAAACACTGCAGGAAGTCTAAGCAGTAAAGAAAAGATGTTCTGGCTTAAGTCCTGGTGGCTGGAAAGCCTAAAGAGCACAGCATCAGTGTCTGATGAGGCACTGACTCAGTTGGCTTTCTGTCACTGTGACCAAATGCCCGAGGTTATCAACTGCAGAGGGAAAGGCTTGCTTTAGTTCGTGGTCTCAGAAGGTTCAGTCTATGGCCATTTGGGCCTGAGGTGGGTTAGTACATCATAGCAGAGGCCTGCTCAGCCCATGGTGCCCAGAAAACCAAGGAGGCAGAGAGAGTTCCAGCATCTCCTCCAAGGGCAGACAGGCAAGCATAATTTTTATGATCTCACTCTCACCAGGCTCCACCTTTAAACATTCCACCACTTTCCAGGAAGCATCAAGGGCCATGGAGCAAGCCTTGGTGGGACATTCCAGATCCAAAGGACTGTAGGCCGGTAACACACAGCGGAGCAGGACAGCTGTTGCCAGGAGAAGAAACTAAGGAAGCAGCTAAGGAAGCCAAGCTTGCTTTGTGAATGCTTAACAACTCGCTTTGGTGTGAACTAGTCCAAATTCCTTACACACACAGACAAACACACACATAGATACATATAAACACACACACACAGAGACATTCACATACACAGACACATAAACACACACACACACATACATATATACATGCTCACATAAAGACATACACAGACACATAAGCATACACACACTTACATAATGCATACAGGCAGGCAGGCCGGGAGACAGATAGACAGACAGACAGATGTACAAACTCACTCACAGACCTAGGCACACAGAGTGGGGATGGGGGCACAAAGTACACCCAAACAACAGCAGAGGGTAAAGCCCCCAGAGTAGACAGACTGATATGTGTGGACACTGGATTGGATGGACCCAATGTGTCTGAAAGGGACTTTTCCTGGCCTTTGGGCAGGGAGGAGATGCATCCTTGAATAGAGCACCACTGTTTAAAACACCCGCAGATGAGGCAGGTGCACATAAAAGCCTCATCTAAGGAAACTTCCCAGCACCTGCTGGGCAGAGATCAATCTTCACCTTGAAAAAAAAAGCATGAAGAGGGGAGAGCAGAGCAGAAAGAACCACGGGGTGCTAAGGTGCACGTGTCCCAGCAGCAGGGGAGAGAGGAGAGTGCTTGCAGAAAAGCCTTCCCACATTGTCAGGGCAGCCAGGAGCCAGCAGTAATGAAAGGGATTCTTACAAGTGGCTGGAAATAGCTGGCAATGATGCGACAGGCATCCCTTAAAAGGCCTTTGTTGTGCTGGATAAGGAAAGTCATTGTGGTCTGCAGGGAGCTCCTGGGTGCATGTGTGATTGATGGGGGGGGGGGGGGAGACACCCCCTATTCTATTCTGTCCTTACATCTCTGCCTGCAGGAACCTAACGTCTGGAACTGTACTCAGGGATCTTCCTGGTGAAGCTGGGTTTGGGAGCCTGGGTCTGCAGCACACAACCTGATCTTATATGATTCAGTGTAACTGATCTATATTGGATGGTTTTGTGTCGACTTGACACAAGCAAGAGTCATCAGAGAGGAGAGAGCCTCAGTTGAGGAAATGCCTCCATGAGATGCAGCTGTAAGGCATTTTCTCACTTAGGGATCAATGAGGAAGGGCCCAGCCCAGGGATGGTGGTCCTGAGTTCTATAAGAAAGCAGGCGGATGCCTTTACTCCCATCACTCAGTGAGGCAGAGGCAGGGGAATCACTGTGAGTTTGAGTTTGAGGCCAGCCTGGTCTACAAAGCAAGTCCAGGACAGCCAAGGCTACACAGAGAAACCTTGTCTTGAAAAAACAAAACAAAATCAAAAACAGAAAAGTAAAGAGAAGAAAAGAAGAGAAAGGAAAAGAAAAGCAAGCTGGGCAAGCCAGGGAAAGCAAGCGAGTAAGCAGTACCCTTCATGGCCTCAGCATCAGCTCCTGCCTCCAGGTTCCTGTCTTATTTCAGTTCCTGTCCTGACTTCCTTTGGTCATGGAGTTTCATTGCAGCCATAGAAACCCTGACTAAGACACCACCATATCCACACTGGGCACAGAACCGCTGCCTGTGAACCAGATATGGCAAGACCCAGATCACATCTGAGGAGTCTACTCCTTGGGCCTCTGGATGAAAGAGCCAGGGATCTTTGGTGTCAGTTGTCCCATGGAAGCCCCAACCAGCCCTACAGCATGGTGGGGGCCTTTGCTGAGGCTGGGATTCTGCCTTCCTTCCATCCCTGCTGTTAGAGAGACAGGGTGATGGGAAGTGCTCTGGAGGCTTGTTCTCAGGGGCAGACCCAAGCGTTCTTCCCTTCCACAGAATTGCCTTGAGCAAATTCTAAGCTGCTTCTGTAACTACAGAGTGGGCACTGTCATATCTGCCCTGTAAGGCTGTAAATGGATGAGAACTTTGGAAAGGGCGGAACAGAGCAAGAACCCAGTAAACATGTCATTGTCATTTTAGTGCTATTATCACTATTATTATTTTAGTATTAAAATGGGGTCTTGTAGCCTCTGGCTATCCTAAAATTCACTATAAAGAGCAGGCTAGCCTTGAATTCACATCTATCTGTGTGCCTCTGCCTCCCAAGTGCTTAAATTAAAGGTGTGTGCCACCATAGTTGTATACTATTACTAAGATTTATTTTATTATTTATTTACTTATGTATCTCTCTGTGTGTATGTGGATATGAGTGCAGGTACTCCTAAGAGGCTAGAAGAGGGAGACAGATTCCTTAGAGCTGGAGTTATACGTGATTGTAAGCTGCCCAAGCTGGGTGGTGGGAACTGAACTGTCGTCGTCGTCATCATCATCATTTCATTCATTCATTCATTCATTCATTCATTCATTCATTCTTACCCTGAGGTTGTTTGGCAAGGAAAAAAAGCACAGTCCTTTGGAAGACGTCATTTTGCTTATTCCTTAGTTCCAGGGGCAGCTGAAAATTTTCAGTGCAGAATGAAGGTTAGGGACAGCCTTAAACTGAACCCCTGGAGCCCTTGTGCTCTTCCTTTGTTCTGTGTGCAGTGAAGGAAGCCTGGCAGTGTGGGGTGACCTGGGGGTAATTGCAGCTAGAGTCACATGTGGAAACAAGCGCACTTCCACACTCCTTCCCAAAATGGTAATCCCTGAGTGGCATCAGTGGGGTGCTCTGGATGTCTGATGACCTTCCCCTGCCCCTTTAAGTCTTTCCCTTTTTTTCCTGGGGAGACGCTAGAATGCTGGCAGAACCTTCTCTTTCTCCTGACACCTGCTCCGTGATCTATTTTTCCCTCTGTAGTCTTCAGAGCAGGCAGGAATGAGCGGACGATTTAAAAACAGATTGTGTAGCTTTTGTTAGCTGCCAGGAGTTTGGAGAAGGGCATAGATGTTGAAGAGGAAGAAACAAAGAGAAATATTCTGGGAATTTCCAGTTTGTCCTTGGCACCAGATGAGGGTGGGAATGCACTAAAAAGTTTTTCTCATATGGAATTTATTCCTATCCTGTTCACCCTGTCCGTGCCCATTCCTTCCCACTCACATCTCCTAAACTTCTTAAGTGTTTGGGGATAATGTGAATACAAAAGGAACCCCCATTTATCCCAGAGATCCATTGGGTTTAGCTTGGGAAGGGGGGCTGGGGGACGGGAGATGTCCTAATCTCTCTGGAGCAGAACCACTGCAGGAGAGACTCTACTGCAGACCTCGGCCATGGCATAGTTTTCACAGGTGTTTGTCTGGACTCTAGAGCCTTGCAGGGTCATCAGCACATCATCACCTGGAAGCAGGACCTCTCATATCAGGGGAACCAGAATGTTTCCTTGTAAGCAAATAGCACTTCTTCAAACCACTCTGCAGAGAAGAAGAGACTGTGGCCCGTTAGAGCACACCCTGCCCCTCGCTGCTGGTCTCTCCATGCACACTTCTTGTACTGTTCCAGTTACTCCTCTGTGAATGCTGTGTCAGCACCCCAAGGATGAACTTAGAGTCACTGGATCCCCTATGTGTTCTTTCTCCCAGAGTGTAGATCTGGTTACATCTCCTTGTTTGCCTTTAATTATTCTTTAATTGATAAATCTGGTCAGATGGTTGGACCTTGTCTGCTGGGAGTAGTGGAGCTA